>NC_135989.1:13351766-13613024 GCF_053455715.1 Rhinoraja longicauda
GTCTCGTTCGATCCGAAACGTCACCTATTCCTTCTCTCCGGAAACGCTGTCTGACCTTCTGAGTTCTTTTTGTGTCTACCTTCGGTAAAAATGTTACACCTGAGCTCAAACTGACATTATAATCACATTCTGACCCACACCCTGGCAGCCAAGGTATCCGACCCAAATATCCAATTTGAAGCATGTGGATTTTAATTCCCGTTACATACAAAACTCAAACAATTGTTGACGGCATTTCAGCATTTCTGCAATCTATGCTTTACACTCTATCTTGTGCTTCGAAAAATGTTTTTAAAATTAATAAAACACATTGTGGTTTTGCTGTAAAAATAGAAAATGTTGGGATACTCAACATTTCAAGATCAAATGAAAGATCATTGAGCTGAAATGTTAAACCTTCTTCTCCCTACTGCTTGATATGCTAGGTATTTCTAGCACATTATTTTTGTTTGTTTTGCAATTACTGGATTTTTTGGTTTACTGTTTGCAGTCTGTACGAATTCTTTAATTGGCTAGCCAGTCAGCTTACACTTATAATGATATAGAGGTGTCATAGAAACATAGAAAATAGGTGCAGGAGTAGGCCATTCGGCCCTTCGAGCCTGCACCGCCATTCAATATGATCATGGCTGATCATCCAGCTCAGTAACCTGTACCTGCCTTCTCTCCATACCCCCCTGCTCCCTTTAGCCACAAGGGCCACATCTAACTCCCTCTTAAATATAGCCAATGAACTGGCCTCAACTACCTTCTGCGGCAGAGAATTCCACAGACTCACCACTCTGTGTGAAGAAATGTTTTCTCATCTCAGTCCTAAAAGACTTCCCCCTTTTCCTTAAACTGTGACCCCTGGTTCTGGACTCCCCCAACATCGGGAACAATCTTCCCGCATCTAGCCTCTCCAACCCCTTAAGAATTTTATATGTTTCTATAAGATCCTCCGTCAGTCTTCTAAATTCCAGCGAGTACAAGCCGAGTCTATCCAGTCTTTCTTCATATGAAAGTCCTGCCATCCCAGGGATCAATCTGGTGAACTTTCTCTGTACTCCCTCTAAGGCTAGAATACTCCCTCTAAGGGAATACTCCATCGACAGCAGCTCCCAGGGTATCATGTTAGTTAGAGCGATGGAGTCATATAGTCATTACAGCTGGGCCAAAAGCCATCTTGTGGGAATCTAGGAGATGTAGTTGTAGTCATAGAGTCACACAGTGTGGAAATAGGCCCTTCCACCCAACCCATCTTGTTCACACTGACCAACATGTCCCATCTACACTAATCCCACCTGCCTGCGTTTGGCCCATCTATATACTAAAACTCTCGTTTGTTTGGTTATTTGTGATCGAACTACAGCCAAAACAGTACACGAAAGCGTGACAATTTGAGGCCTACCTTACTCGCCATTGTCGCTTTAATGGTAAAGCAAGTAGTTTTATTGAAATCGGTGTTATATTTTTTAAGTTATTCACATTTTAACGTTTAAATCTATCTCCTAGGGAGGGAGGGAGGGAGGTGAGGGGGAGGGAGGGAGGGAGGGAGGGGGGGAGGGTGGATAAGGGGAGGGGAGGGGGAGGGGAGGGAGGGGGGTAGGAGAGGGTGCCGCACCAATGCAGGAGAGGTTTGGGCCCAACGGGTCTAGTATCCCTCTAAACCTGTCCTATCCAAGTACCTGTCAAAAGGTTTCTTAAACATAGTGGTGGCACCAGCAACATTGCGATAGTACCTGCAAGTTCCACTACTTTACTCATTATTTACTGTACTCCTGTAACTTATTTTCTCTCAAATATGCCCATCATCATCGCTTTGGTTCTCAGTGCCGGTAATCTACATTAAAGGGGTTGATCATATCACAGTCACTGAGCACAAGGGATTGTCTTCAATTTACACCAGGTAACAAAAGGAGTTGGGAATAAGAAAATCTATAACAGAAGGCTTCCTGTATAGTTGTGGGCAAGTTTTGTGTTTGAGCTCAGAGATGTTGGCCTGGTTCCTTATTACTGACCGCAAATTCTGAGCAATAGAGGCCAGTCTATTCAACGGCACTCTTAATGAGCTAGTCTCAAACTCGGTTTCAATGTGGATGGCCATTCTTTGCCGAACACAAAATAAATAACCACCAGACACGAGGGTGTGCCAATTAACCGCTGTGATATTAAGCTATGCAGCAGTGAGGTATGTTTTGTAGCCTGTACCTGAGAGTTTGGCCGAGTGTCTTCTATATCCTCTGATCGACCTCTTTCAGGACTCCACGCCCCTGTCTGCTGAAACATTTTTTGAGCTCGATCCGTGACCCAAGATTGACTCTCCTTCATAATCCCATCTTGTGGTCTTTGGGCAGAGGAATAAAGCATTTAGTAAACATATTATTTCATACAGCGATTAAACTAGTCAATAGTTGGTAGAACATCTCAGAACCAGAACATCAACTTCCCTGCGAAGTATTAACCCTGAATATAGACACAGAACGCTTGAGTAACTCAGCGGGGCAGGCAGCATCTCTGGGGAGAAGGAATGGGTGACGTTTCGAGAGATTGTTTCCCTTATCCCTAACCAGTCTGAAGAAGGGTCTCAACCCGAAATGTCACCCATTCCTTCTCTCCAGAGATGCTGCCTGTCCCGCTGAGTTACTCCAGCTTTTTGTGTCTGTCTTCAATTAAATGTATAGAAGTGTGAAAACGCACACCTCCAGATTTAGGGACAGTTTCTTCCCGGCTGATATCAGGCAACTGAACCATCCTACCACAACCAGAGAGCAGTGCTGAACTACTATCTACCACTTTGGTGACCCTCAGACTATCTTTGATTGGACTTTACTGGCTTTACCTTGCATTAAACATCATTAAAGCAACAAATACACGATTTCGGAGAAATAAACCGGTGAGTAGGTGGAATTCATTCCTATAGGGGTAGAGGGGTGAATTGCAAAATGTATTCAGAGAGTAGCTTGATAAACACTTAAGGGTGAAAAGAATAGAGGACTAGAATGAACAGTGAGATGAACAGAAGAAGCTCATGTCAATCGTAAGGCAGAGTGGAATTGTTATCTGAATATCTGACTCCACTAATACTGAATAATTATTCCAACTAACTCCGTAAGAACATTTAGAAATGTCGATTAAACAAAGTCCAACATCAACAACATGTCTAATTCAACTCTTAAATAGGAATCAAATGATATTCAGTCCTAACATGAAATTGGTGTTTAACCCACCTGAGTACAAATCCCTATCTAAACTCGGGAATTTATCCCAAACCAGGATTGAAACTGAGTACAGATCCTGGTACGATTATGTACCTGTGCCTAAACCCAAACTTGGAAGGGATATAAACCTAATTCCAACTGAGGATTCAGTATCCTAATAAAACTCAATCTAAAATGCCAATAGCAAATTGGAGGACAAAGAACAAATATTATTCCCAACTATCAGAGCTGGTCTCAATTTACGGCTTTGGTAGATTCTTAAGATCTTAGACGTCTGAGAACGATCTCAGTGGGGAAAACTGTCAGAGACTGGATGAGTGAAAGTTAGGAGTAAATATCCTTCTATCATCTAGCCTGTGGATCCTGCAAAAGGCTAGATAAATTGAGATATCAATAACATTGGGGCAAATTGGCTCAGTCTTTGGACTCCAGATTACAAATCCAGTGGGTTGAGACAGATGAAAGCAAAACTAAAGAAATAAGATACAGCCATAAACTTTAAAATACATATAATTTACACATTTCACTGACTGACATTTCACGAGCAATTCTCCTGCATAATTATTTCTATAGGGGTTTACTGGGGCTTTACATACTAACCTAATGATCCACTCTCAAAATCCCTTTAGCCTGTTAAATCCAAGGTCTCAATTACTTTATGAATGAACTCATAGAGTGACGCAGTGTGGAAACAGGGCCTTCAGCCCATCTTGCCCACACCGGCCAACATGTCCCAGCTACACTAGTCCCACCTGCCTGCGTTTGGCCCATATCCCTCCAAACCTGTCCCATCCATGTATCTGTCTAACTGTTTCTTATTCACAAAATGCTGGAGTAACTCAGCAGGTCAGGCAGCATCTCGGGAGAGAAGGAATGGGTGACGTTTCGGGTCGAGACCCTTCTTCAGACTGATGTCAGGGGGGTGGGACAAAGGAAGGATATAGGTGGAGACAGGAAGATAGAGGGAGATCTGGGAAGGAGGAGGGGAAGAGAGGGACTGTAAGATTTGAGAAGTTTTCCCTCATTCTGAAAGCAACACAAAAGCAAAGAGCTGCAGTTTGGACATTTTAAACGGGAGACTGGGGCTGATAGCGGAGAAAGGCTGCGGTTGGTTTTTTCCAAGGGACCAGCCACAAAAGCAAAAACCTTACAGCCCAGTCTCTAGGTTTCTGCAAAGCCACGGCCAGAACAATGGATGGGTATTGGCCATGCAGAAGCTTGTGAAACCAGGTCGAAGTCCAGACACTGGGGCACTGACATCAGCATACTCACAATGCCCCAAGCCGACCTACACAGTTCATCTCGTTAAGGGGGCACAATAGCCCATAGAAAACTACCTGGTAGGTGATGGGAAACCAGTTAAACCCATCACCTCGCAACGAAATACCAATTAACACCGTCTGGCCATCCCCGGTATCCCCGGACATAAGCGCAGATCAGAGAGAGAACTCATACATATCTTTTTAAACAAAGAGATTCCAAGATCTGGCGGGAGATAGGACGGGCCAGAATAGTATAACTGGCCACGACTTTTGGGTTTTAAACTCAAGAAGAAAACCTGCAAGGAACGCAAGCAGGCAAGAAAACGGATGCAAGGGAAGCTGCTGGACATGGGGGGCAGGGTGTGGTGGAGAGAGACGCCCCTCCAAATAAGGGATGCTGGGTAAATGTCTAAATGTAAGTAAATGTCTAAGTGAATGTCTGTATCAAATGTAACCTCCGGAAATGTCAGATGAGCTTGTTTAAAAATATGTTTTGTGAATGATATTTATTATTTGAATAAAGTATTTTTTGATTAAAAATTTTTTTTTAAAAAAGAAGAAAAAAAAAAGAAGAAAAAAAGAAAACGGATGCAAGGAAGCAAGTCAAACGGATGCAGGAGAGAGGAACAGGCACGCAACTCGAGAAGAAATACTGCAGCACGAACAGCCAGTAACCCCAGTGATAGCCCCATGGTGAGCATGTACCCCAAATCTGCATATCCTGGACATAGTTTAGTGTAGAGGGGAGGGTGGTTTGAATAAACGTGGGTGCGTATAGGAATGTGTGTTGGTCAATTTTGCGATGTGTCGTACGTTCCCCATCTTACAGTCGTGTATATGTCTTGTAGAACTGTGTGTGTTTTATGATTCATAGTTATAAGTATTCATGTGATTCGGTATGTGTTTTATAGACATGTCTTATAGAACTGTATAAGTATTCATGGACAATAGTCCCAAGCGCTAAATAAAAGCCTTTTCCATTTAAACCCTGGTCTTCAAATCTGGTCTGGTTGAGTTTTTCTGCACTATCAACGCTCCTGCATCTAAGTCCAGTGTCTAGAACCGTAGGGGGTGAGTGGGTCGAACCACTCAGGGGGAACCAGTGTGCGCGGCCTGGTCAAGGGATCAGAGCAAGGCACGGGGACCTTAGGTCGGGCGAAAGCTCGGCGCAGAAACGCCTTACAGGACAGAGGAACTATCTAAACTGTTTCTTAAATGTTGGGATAGTCCCTGCCTCGACTACCTCCTCTGGCGGCTCGTTCCATACACCCACCACCCTTTGTGTGAAAAAGTTACCCCTCAGATTCCTATTAAATCTTTTTCCCCTTCACCGTAAACCTATGTCCTCTGGCCCTCGATTCACCTACTCTGGGCAGGTGACTCTACCCGATCTATTGCTCTGGTGATGTTACACACACTCATTGGCACTGGAACTTACAGGGCGTTCCCAGAGACGTGCTGTTGTTCCGGCAAGCTGCTCTGCCCCGGCTCCATCTCCTGGGTCGGTGAAGGTGGTTCCATGCGCTGAAATAGTAATGGCGTTCGGTTCTGTGTGAGATATAACATGGCCTAGGGCTGGCATCAGACAGACTTATGGAAATGAAGAAATCAGATTCAGAGTGTGATGCTGAAAAATATTCATTTACTTCCCAGGCCACTCAAGGTGCTGGGAAACAGGAGGTCATTCAACACTATGGCTCAACGAGAATAAACACCTATGAGCTGTCCCCCGGAAATAATACATATCAATATTATAGCATCACGAAGAACCTAATCTATCTCCAACTGGGGATTCAGAATCCCAATAAAACTCAATCTAAAATGTCAATAGCAAATTGGAGGACAGTAACAAATATTATTCCCAACTATCACAGCTGGACTCAATTTACGGCTTTGGTAGATTCTTAAGTTCTTAGACGTCTGAGAAAGATCTCAGTGGATAAAACTGTCAGAGACTGGATGAGTGAAAGTTAGGAGTAAATATTTTCGGTCATAATATTTTCAAAATGCTTCATGAACGATTATGTTCATGGGGGAGGGGGAGGGGAGGGGGAGGGGGAGAGGGAGGACTTTCATATGAAGAAAGACTGGATAGACTCGGCTTGTACTCGCTGGAATTTAGAAGATTGAGGGGGGATCTTATAGAAACTTACAAAATTCTTAAGGGGTTGGACAGGCTGGATGCGGGAAGATTGTTCCCGATGTTGGGGAAGTCCAGAACAAGGGGTCACAGTTTAAGGATAAGGGGGAAGTCTTTTAGGACCGAGATGAGAAAGTTTTTTTTCACACAGAGAGTGGTGAATCTGTGGAATTCTCTGCCACAGAAGGTAGTTGAGGCCAGTTCATTGGCTATATTTAAGAGGGAGTTAGATGTGGCCCTTGTGGCTAAAGGGATCAGGGGGTATGGAGAGAAGGCAGGTACGGGATACTGAGTTGGATGATCAGCCATGATCATATTGAATGGCGGTGCAGGCTCGAAGGGCCGAATGGCCTACTCCTGCACCTATTTTCTATGATTCATTACAAATACAATGCAGAGAGCAGCTGAGAAAACCTCTGCATGTTCACACCTCATGGTTACAAAGTGAAACGGATTTAATCAGCAGCATAATACAGGTAACACTACCAAAACCAGACATGGAGTATAGATCAGGTCAGCCATACGAAAGTCAGGCATGGATCAATCCGCCTAGGGGATTGATCTACACTTGCCACAGATACCTGCAGCCCATGATTACATTTGGGAAAGGTCGTCATTGCCAATAGAGTTTAAACTAGACATTTAACAGTGACTGACGTTCAATATATTGTGCTGCCATGGTTAGGCATGCTTGCTATTGCCATTCGCATTTGCAGTAACCATCACCTATGCTGCTAGTAGGGATACACTTATCTCACACCCAGGTAACAGCCTTCCTCAGAGGTGAATTCAGAGCCACATTGGTGGTGAACAACTAGCTGGGCACTCACCCAATAACTCAGGAATTAGGATAAATTAAGTGGAAGGGATGCAATTGGATTCCTGGAATCCCTATGCCTGTTTAAATTGATTGCCAGTGAAATAATATTAAAAAAAGATAAATATCTCAAATCTGTCTTCCCAGGATTTCTCAACCTGCTCACAGATTCCATGTTGAATGACCCCTTGAGTAAATGAATGTCATCTGAACCCAAAGCATTCATTGAAGAAAAAAAAAAAGATCATGCAGGTAATTAGCATCTTTTCAGTGCTTTGAAGGCAAGATGCAGCAATGAAATCCGGGATAAACCTTTCTCCATCATTTTTCGGAACTTCCTTCAAGATGCGGCGCCTTCTTTTATTGACCGCGTGCATTGGGAGATGCAAAAAGAGCTCCCTCTTGACACCAATGCGGAAGAACATAACTTGGCATCAAATTCTGCTCCAAGTCCCCCTAACCAATGGGCCAAAGTGAATACAGGTACAGCCAAAAGCAACAAAAACAAACACCAGCTACAACACTGGGGCAACTGAGACCAATCAACCTACGATTCCAGATTGTAACAACGCTCTCATTCGCAGAAAAGTGGATGGCCATCTCAAACAAACTTTTGATAGTTTACAAACAATGTTTGGCTTTGCCATCCCATGCCAGGGACATTGTCATGAGCGCCTTGTATAAAGCCACAGCAGCACACACCACCGCACCACTCCTACATGTTGGGTGAAGTCTACAACTGGGGGAGACTGAGTGAGGCCTCTTGATTAATTTGCTCTGAGCCTGAGCCCTACTCTTCCCTCCGTTTTCTCTGCTGTTTTCCTTCAAGCAACGACTCGCACCATGTTGTTTACTGGAGCGTAATCTGGTTTTACCTTCACCCCCAAGTGCGACCACAATTTTATCATATCATATCATATTATATATATACAGCCGGAAACAGGCCTTTTCGGCCCTCCAAGTCCGTGCCGCCCAGTGATCCCCGTACATTAACACTATCCTACACCCACTAGGGACAATTTTTTTTTTTTTACATTTACCCAGCCAATTAACCTACATACCTGTGCGTCTTTGGAGTGTGGGAGGAAACCGAAGATCTCGGAGAAAACCCACGCAGGTCACGGGGAGAACGTACAAACTCCTTACAGTGCAGCACCCGTAGTCAGGATCGAACCTGAGTCTCCGGCGCTGCATTCGCTGTAAAGCAGCAGCTCTACCGCTGCGCTACCGTGCCGTTTAAAGCACTTAAACGATTTTAAAGCTCTTTGGGATGTCCAGAAAGGGATGTGAAAGATGCTTAAAATAGGTGAAACCTCCTTTAGTGCAAATATGGGAGAATGGCTGATTTTGGATGATCAGCCATGATCACGTTGAATGGCGGTGCTGGCTCGAAGGGCCGAATGGCCTACTCCTGCACCTATTTTTCTATGTGCCCAATGTGTGGTCTCAGCACAGTCACAATAGAAGGGAACATGACAAGGAGGACATTAACCACAGCAAACAAGCCGGCAGAAATACATGGAAAACTCACAAGCATCAATATATCTTATAGACAATAGACAATAGATGCAGGAGGAGGCCATTCGGCCCTTCGAGCCAGCACCGCCATTCAATGTGATCATAGCTGATCATTCACAATCAGTACCCCGTTCCTGCCTTCTCCCCATAACCCCTGACTCCGCTATCATTAAGAGCTCCATCTAGCTGTCTCTTGAAAACATCCAGAGAATTGGCCTCCACTGCCTTCTGAGGCAAAGAATTCCACAGATTTACAACTCTCTGAGTGAAAAAGTTTTTCCTCATCTACGTTCTAAATGGCCTACCCCTTATTCTTAAACTGTGGCCCCTAATTCTGGACTCCCCCAACATTGGGAACATACTTCCTGCCTCCAGCGTGTCCAATTCCTTAATAATCTTATACGTTTCAATAAGATCCCCTCTCATCCTTCTAAATTCCAGTGTATACCAGCCTAGTCGCTCCAGTCTTTCAACATACGACAGTCCCGCCATTCCGGGAATTAACCTAGTGAACCTACCTTCTGAGAAAATTCAGCGGTTGTTTCAACAATGGACTTTCAGAAACTCAACAACTCTCAAGAAGCTAGACACACCCAGGACAAAGCAAGCTGCTTGACTGACATCCCAGCTGCCACCTCCACCACCAGAACGTCACGAAACAAAAATCAGCAAAGTACAAACATTAGTTAAAGATGTTTAACTCCAGCCTAAGCAGGCGAAGAAGTGTTCCGAACGTTTAATCTTCAATAGCATCTAACTGTGGAACCTCAGAAGCAATAAATCTTCAGGTTTTCCCTTGGTTGACCGTGTTAAACGTGGCATACAGTCTATTTCACTGGCGCCAAAGGATCTGATTGTCATCAGGAGGGGATAATGTACAGCTGCGACTGTATTGTGAGTTCTTTGCACTGTTTGAAGTCACTTGTTTGCCCCTCACAGCTTGCAGCCCAAATGCAACCTCAGTTGCTGCAGCTTGGCACCAGCCCAGAGCACGTGCCCTTCTTAGGGCGGGCACCTACGGATGTGGAACCGGATGGAACCTCCCTGCTGCAGCTGGATGAGGAAGGCCTCACCAAGGGGAAGACCACCATCACTGGCTCCCCATCCCCCAGAGAATCCAGTACAAAATCCTCCTCATGACCTACAAAGCCCTCCATAACCTGGCCCCGTCCTACCTGACCGACCTCCTCCACAGGCACACTCCCACCTGCACCCTCCGCTCTGCTGCTGCCAATCTCCTATCCCCCCACATCCGGACCAAACTCAGATCCTGGGGGGACAGGGCTTTCTCCATCGCTGCTCCCACCCTATGGAACTCACTACCCCAAACCGTCAGAGACTCCTCCACACTCACCACATTCAAAACATCACTGAAGTCTCACCTGTTCAGTACTGCCTTCAACCACTGAAGGTCACCTCACCTTCTGTCTCCTTTCTCTGTTCGTTTACTTATTTATCTATTTATTCACTTCCCTATGTTCTCTAAATCCCTGTAAAGCGTCTTTGAGTGTATGAAAAGCGCTATATAAATGTAATGCATTATTATTATTATTATTATTATCGTTGAACATCTGCTACAGACCAACAAAGTCACGGCAATCCTGCTCCAAGAGACCCACAAAAGTGACAGCTCCCATCTGGAGATCCCTGTTCGTACCCTGTCCGCCCGCACCCAGAACGACACTCACGGGATCGCCACTTTGTCCACAGTGCCTGGAGGCCGTTGCGTAACCTCTGCTGCCTCAAACGCACGAAGAATAGCTTTGAGTCTTCTCCCATTGCATCTCAAGGTGCTGATAGCAACTAGCGCTTGCAATGCAGTGCAGTGCAGCGCAGTTCAGCACACAGAGCGACCCGTTTTCAAATCTCCAGGCCACCAGAGGGATCAAACCACCACAAAACTTGCCAGTACCAGATCGAAGCATGACTCAAAATGCTGGAGTAACTCAGCGGGACGGGCAGCATCTCCGGAGAGCAGGAATGGGTGACGTTTCGGGTCGAGACCCTTCTTCAGACAATAGACAATAGACAATAGGTGCAGGAGGAGGCCATTCGGCCCTTCGAGCCAGCACCGCCACTCAATGTGATCATTGCTGATCATTCTCAATCAGTACCCCGTTCCTGCCTTCTCCCCATACCCCCTGACTCCGCTATCCTTAAGAGCTCTATCCAGCTCTCTCTTGAATGCATTCAGAGACTTGGCCTCCACTGCCTTCTGAGGCAGAGAATTCCATAGATTCACAACTCTCTGACTGAAAAGGTTTTTCCTCATCTCAGTTCTAAATGACCTACCCCTTTATTCTTAAACTGTGGCCCCTTGTTCTGGACTCCCCCAACATTGGGAACATGTTTCCTGCCTCTAACGTGTCCAAACCCCTTAATAATCTTAAACGTTTCGATAAGATCTCCTCTCATGCTTCTAAATTCCAGTGAGTACAAGCCTAGTCGCGCCAGTCTTTAGACTCAAGTTGAAGACTTGACACACAGAGCTTGACACACTTGACCCATTCCTTATCTCCAGAGATGCTGCCCGACCCGCTGAGTTACTCCAGCATTTTGGGTCTACCTTCGACGTAAACCAGCATCTGCAGTTTTCTTTCCTCCAGGTGGAAGCATGAGGAGAAACCAGATGGTGGGGCTCGAATGCCGTGAGCCGTGGGTCTGGATACCCCAGATTTGCACGGGTGCAACAAAATAACCAGGTTGGAAGCTCGAGACTGCCAAAGGGAAGTTCCATTCTCTGGCACCAACGTGAAGGCCAATCTAACGTGAAGGCCAATCCGTGGGAATGTGCAAGAAGCAAACATCACAAAGCAAAGTTGTGAACCGAGCAAATTAAGCAAAGCTTTGTCCTTTCTCTGGGTGATCCGCGGCTTTGCATTTCTCTTGTTTTTTGGGTGGGGGGTGGGGTGAGGGATGCTGTCTGATAAGGTTTGTGATTGAATGGATACTCTCCGCAACACTGGTACCTGCTCCTCATGGAGTAACTGGAGCTTTTTGGCTTTGCTCTGCCGGTAATATTCCATGATCATCATGGCTGCGTAGATCTTCCCTACTGTCAGATCTGTTGCTGCGATGGGCGAGAGGAAAGAAGGTGAGAAGGTACATTAGGCAACAGGAAAACATTTAGCTCAGAGATACAGCTTTGCACGGGATGTCTACATCAAGCGCGAATGATACGCTGGCTTCACTCGGATGGGATAACGGGGGAGTGAGAGATGGTGTGAGAGAGATGGAGAGAGATGGGGAGAGAGAGAGAGGGTGAGAGAGAGAGGAGGGATGGCAGGAAGAGAGGGGGAGAGAGAGAGAGGAGGGATGGCGGGAAGAGAGGGGGAGAGAGAGAGGAGGGATGGCGGGAAGAGAGGGGGAGAGAGAGAGAGGAGGGATGGCGGGAAGAGAGGGGGAGAGAGAGAGGAGGTGGAGAGAGAGAGGGGGAGAGAGAGCGGAGGGATGGCGGGAAGAGAGGGGGAGAGAGAGAGGAGGTGGAGAGAGAGAGGGGGAGAGAGAGAGGAGGGATGGCGGGAAGAGAGGGGGAGAGAGAGAGGAGGGATGGCGGGAAGAGAGGGGGAGAGAGAGAGGAGGGATGGCGGGAAGAGAGGGGGAGAGAGAGAGGAGGGATGGCGGGAAGAGAGGGGGAGAGAGAGAGGAGGGATGGCGGGAAGAGAGGGGGAGAGAGAGAGGAGGGATGGCGGGAAGAGAGGGGGAGAGAGAGAGAGAGTGAGCGAGAGAGAGAGAAAGAGAGAGAGGAGGCTGAGAGCTCCACAGAATCAGGCTAAGACTTATCGCAATGTACAAGGGGAGATTCACAAAATCACACCATCAAATCTCCCATCATCCCAGAGCACCAACCGGCACGAAACAAGACAAAATACCGGCCCCTACATCATCAACTGGCTGAATTTCAATAAACGTTGCTACCAATATTCCCTTTACCAGAGGGAATGGAATATGTTACCTCCCAACACATGTTACCTCCCGATATTCAGTCATTTAGAAAGGGGATTGAGCAACTAGAAATTGGCCCAAAAAGGCCCACTTCAAAATGTAATCACTACTCTACTCACTCCGACCGGCGCGAGATAACCACCAATGAGGCGTTTGTGCAGTAATCAAACAGAACCTGAACCAGAACAGCATGGAAGCAGTCCCTTCGGCCCATCGAGGCCGCGCCGACCAGCGAGCCCCGCACACACTCAAGGGACAATTTACACATACTGTACACCAAGCCAATTAACCTACAAACCTGCACGTCTTTGGAGTGTGGGAGGAAACGGAAGATCTCGGGGAAAACGGTCACGGGGAGAACGTACAAACTCCGTACAGACAGCGCCCGCAGTCGGGATCGAACCCGGGTCTCCGGCGCTGCATTCGCTGTGAGGCAGCAACTCTACCGCTGCGCCACCGTGGCCGCCCAATTTGTTGGTTATTTGTACACATCCCATCCCTAGCACTAAACTCCTCTCAAAACAGCTTTGCACACACATCGCCTTCCAAATTGCTAAAACTGGTCAGACACAAAATGCGGGAGTAACTCAGCGGGACAGGCAGCATCTCGGGAGAGAAGGAATGGGTGACGTTTCCGGTCGAGACCCTTCTTCAGACTGAATCGTCAAACTGGTTAACTTCCCCAGACAATCAACAAGGGGCTGTTAAGTCTTTTGACCAGCTCATTCCCATCAACTCCAGCGCTTCTCCATGGAGAAGTCATTATGGAGAAATACGGAAAGCAAAATGCACAAGCTTTCACTTTTGCAGCTACTTGTTAGAAAGCAGGTTACAGAATCTTTGGAAGCTCTTGGAAAAGCTACTGAAAAAGCCTCCCCTTCAGTTTACTTTAGAGATACAGCGTGGAAACAGGCCCTTCGGCCCATTGAGTCTGCACCGACCAATGATCACCTTTACACTAGCTCTATCTAACTCACTGGGGGACAATTCACAATTTACAGAGACCAATTAATTCACAAAACCTGCACGTCTTTGGAATGTGGGAGGAAACCGGAGCACCCGGAGAAAACCCACGCAGTCACAGGGAGAACGTACCAACTCTGTGTAGACTGCACCCGTAGTCAGGATCAAACCCGGATCTCTGGCGCTGTAAGGCAGCAACCCAACTGTGCCACCCTAAACTCTTCCTGAAAATAAATCTCTTCAAACATGTCCCCAACTGGCTTTTGAAAGCTCTCATTAAATCTACCACCTTCCACACGGTGGACTTCAGATGTTAGCCAAGCCCTGTGTGTAAACCAAAATCCACTCATGTTTCCCTCTAGAGTCAATAGACAGGAGGAGGCCATTCGGCCCTTCGAGCCTGTACGCACCGCCATTCAATGTGATCATGGCTGATCATTCTCAATCAGTACCCCGTTCCTGCCTTCTCCCCATACCCCCTGACTCCGCTATCCTTAAGAGCTCTATCCAGCTCTCTCTTGAATGCATTCAGAGAATTGGCCTCCACTGCCTTCTGAGGCAGAGAATTCCACAGATTCACAACTCTCTGACTGAAAACGTTTTTCCTCATCTCAGTTCTAAATGGCCTACCCCTTATTCTTAAACTGTGGCCCCTTGTTCTGGACTCCCCCCAACATTGGGAACATGTTTCCTGCCTCTAACGTGTCCAACCCCTTAATAATCTTATACGTTTCGATAAGATCTCCTCTCATCCTTCTAAATAGAGTCATAGAGTGGACAAAGGCACTTCGGCCCAACTTGCCCACACCGGCCAACATGTCCCAGCTACACTTGTCCTACCTATTGGCCCATATCCATCCAAACCCCTTCTACCCATGTAAACCCTTGTAAGCCATGTAGCTCTCTCTATATATCTCTGGTGACTCGGTGTAGTGTAGGAATCGATGTAGGAAGGAAGAATATCCCAAATACCTCGCTGACCTGGTCAGACAGTAGGGCCAGACAATGGTGAATTAAACCAGCTTTTTGAAGAAACACACTATAACACTTAAGGCAGATGGCTTCCTCGAGTAATAAAACAATAATAAGATATAAAGTGCGGAATAAATATCGCAAGGGCATTTTTAGTATGGCTGTAAAAGTGCGGAATAAAGTTCCAGAAAACCAACATAACTCCGGCTGCAAAGTGATCAAGAGCAAAATAAATGGGTCAAAGTCATCACTTGCTATCTCTCTGTTTTATTTGTGGTTTATGTGGGGAAAAAAGCCTCTATGGCTGAGTAGAATTCTGTATGTTAGGTAATAATACATAAATTGTGAGCAATAAAATTTTGATCCTGTATTGTTTTAACTTCACGAGGATGCATACAATCTATTGTTCAAGTTAATAGGACAAATGGAATCCCAAATGTTCCACGCTGGGAGCATTTCAATTAAAAGAAGGCGCAAGGGAACGACTTCAAAGTGGAGGAGCTGGAATGAGATGGCTGCAATAAAGAGAAGCTAACATCAGAGTGAGGGTGCTCAGGAGAGAGTGTCTCTCGGCAACTCTACTCTGATAAAACAAATGCGTTGTGGGCAAACTGGAATGATATGCCAGAGCCAGGATCTTCCTTGCAGTCACGTAGATAAGAAAATAACTGCAGATGCTGGTACAAATCGATTTATTCACAAAATGCTGGAGTAACTCAGCAGGTCAGGCAGCATCTCGGGAGAGAAGGAATGGGTCACGTAGATAATGTGCACGGTGAAAACAGTTTATGCTAAAATAATTGCAACTGTAGATTCCAGATTCTGCAGCCGTTTGTTATAGAGTGATACAGTGTGGAAACAGGCCCTTTGGCCCAACTTGCCCACGCCGGCCAACATGTCCCAGCTACACTAGTCCCACCTGCCTGCGTTTGGCCCATATCCCTCCAAACCTGTCCCATCCATGTATCTAACTGTATCTTAAATGTTGGGATAGTCCCTGCCTCAACTACCTCCTCTAGTGGCTCGTTCCATACACCCACCACCCTTTGCATGAAAACGTTACCCCTCAGATTCCTCCCATTTCACCTCCCAACCTCTGTTGCTATCTCCACCCATCCTTTCCCCACCTGCTTTCTGCCACTCATGTCACAAGGAATAGGAGTAGTATTAGGCCACTTGGCCCATCAAGTCTACTCCATGGCTGATCAATCTCTCCCTCCTAACCCCATTTCCCTATAAGGAGTATCCACACAGTATCCACCCATCGCTTGCCACCCTTTGCCCCAGCCCCCTCACCTTCATACTGAATACTTCCTCCCCCTACTCGAAGGTATTTATTCACAAAATGCTAGAGTAACTCAGCAGGTCAGGCAGCATCTCAGGAGAGAAAGAATGGGCGACGTTTCGGGTCGAGACCCTTCTTCAGACCCGAAACGTCGCCCATTCCTTCTCTCCTGAGATGTTGACTGACCTGCTGAGTTACTCCAGCATTTTGTGAATAAATACCTTCGATTTTCTTATACCTCCTCCCCCTACTCTTTCAGTCTAGATGAAGGATCTTAACCCGAAACGTCATCTGTTCATTTCCCTCCGCAGAAACTGCCTGAGCCGCTGAGATTCTCCGGCTGCTCTCCTTTATCTTGCGAGAGAGTCCAGCATCTTGTGTCAACAACGTAAACACGGACTACATGGCTTGGGTTCATGTAAGTCTTTATCATAGAGTCATGAAGCGTGGAAACAGGCCCTTTGGCCCAACTCGCCCACACCGACCAACATGCCCCATCTACACTATAGACAATAGACAATAGGTGCAGGAGTAGGCCATTCGGCCCTTCGAGCCAGCACCACCATTCTCAATCAGTACCCCGTTCCTGCCTTCTCCCCATACCCCCTGACTCCGCTATCCTTAAGAGCTCTATCTAGCTCTCTCTTGAATGATAGACCCACCCGCCTGAGTTTGGCCCATATCCCTCCAAACCCGTTCTATCCATGTTCCTGTCTAACCTCTTAAACGTTGCAATATTACCTGCCTCAACTACCCCCACTGGAAGCTCGTACCACACACGTACCAACTTATGTGTGAAAAAGTTACCCCTCAGGTTCCTATTAAATTCTTTCCCCCCCTTCACCTTAAACTGATGTCCTCTGGTTCTCGATTCCCCTACTCTGGGTAAAAGATTGTGTTCATCTACCCGATCTATTCCTCTCATGATCTTATACACCTCTACAAGATCACCCCTCATCCTCCGGCGCTCCAAGGAATGAAGTCCTAACCTGCTCAACCTCTCCCTGTAGCTCAGGCCCTCGAGTCCTGGCAACATCCTCGTGGACCTTCCCTGGACCCCTTTCCAGGGAAGTTTCAACTTTTTGATATTTGGTTGAAACATCAGAGAGTGACAAGGAGAAAGTGAAATAGAAAAGCTCGACTTACATTTGTGAGGCGTGACCAACAGATCAATTGTCTTCTGGGAGAGGTTTGGCCAAATGGACATCATCTCCTTCCGCAGCTCACGGTCCATTTGGTGCTTGTCTGCCCCTCCTAATAAACAGACAGGCAGCGTGGAGTTGATGAGTGCGTTTAATACAGGCTAAGCCTTCAAGGCTGCAAGAAATGTCTCTGAGGACAACCACTGAGATTTCCTCTGCCACCATATTAAAATCTCATGGATCTATACGCTATCTATACAGTGCATCTGTACACTGTGGATGCCTCGAATGCAATCATGTATTGTCTTTCCGCTGACTGATTTGTAGAGGAGGATTATTTCACAAAATGCTGGAGTAACTCAGCAGGTCAGGCAGCATCTCTGGAGAGAAGGAATGGGTCGAGACCCTTCCTCAGACTGATGTCAGGGGGGCGGGACAAAGGAAGGATATAGGTGGAGACAGGAAGATAGAGGGAGAACTGGGAAAGGGGAGGGGAAGAGAGGGACAGAGGAACTATCTAAAGTTGGAGAAGTCGATGTTCATACCGCTGGGCTGCAAGCTGCCCAAGCGAAATATGAGGTGCTGTTCCTCCAATTTCCGGTGGGCCTCACTATGGCACTGGAGGAGGCCCATGACAGAAAGGTCAGACTGGGAATGGGAGAGGGAGTTGAAGTGCTCAGCCACCGGGAGATCAGGTTGGTTAAGGCGGACTGAACGAAGGTGTTGAGCGAAGCGATTGCCGAGCCTGCGCTTGGTTTCGCCGATGTAAAGAAGTTGACATCTAGAACAGCGGATGCAATAGATGAGGTTGGAGGAGGTGCAGGTGAACCTCTGTCTCACCTGGAAAGACTGTTTGGGTCCTTGGATGGAGTTGAGGGGGGAGGTAAAGGGACAGGTGTTGCATCTCCTGGGGTTGCAGGGGAAAGTGCCCGGGGATGGGGTGGTTTGGGTAGGAAGGGACGAGTGGACCAGGGAGTTACGGTCTCTGCGGAACGCAGAAAGGGGAGGGGATGGGAAGATGTGGCCAGTGGTGGGGTCCCGTTGTAGGTGACGGAAATGTTGGCGGATGATTTGTTGGCTGGTGGGGTGGAAGGTGAAAGTGGAAGGTGTAGAGGAGGATTAGGGTTTAAGAGTTAATGTGTACAGGTTGCATGTTGCGTGTGGTGAGCCTGATGTGCTTACTTAGAATTGCTAGCTAAAGTATAACAGGTTGTTTTGCAGAACTGTAGAGGGTGTTTTGACTGAAGGTGAAAGGCCCGATAACAAGTAGTACGGCAGAGAACAACAAGTCTGTTCTAGACAATGAAAACCGGTGCAGAAATGTGCTGCTTGTGTGATTAGCTGGACCGTGACCGCTCGTGTATAAATATACCGGCAGTGCACAAAATAATTGAGTGGGGACGCGAGGAGCTGGCAAGTACGTGACCATACTTGCAGTGTCTCTCCCCCTCCCGCTCGGGTAATACAGTTGGGACTTTACTAAGAGCATCTTAGTGTCTGACGGTGTTTGTTATTTCAGAGCGAGGGCGGAGGCTTTAACAGGCCAGCGCGCAACGAAAGCTTTTCACTGTAACACGTGACAATAAACTAAGTAGTATAAGAAGATAACTGCAGATGCTGGTACAAATCGAAGGTTTTTATTCACAAAATGCTGGAGTAACTCAGCAGGTCAGGCAGCATCTCGGGAGAGAAGGAATGGGTGACGTTTTGGGTCGAGGCCCTTCTTCAGACTGATGTCAGGGGTGCGGGACATCAGTCTGAAGAAGGGTCTCGACCCGAAACGTCACCCATTCCGTCTCTCCCGAGATGCTGCCTGACCTGCTGAGTTACTCCAGCATTTTGACAATAAACTAAAACTGAAATGAACTGCTCATCTTCGCATCCACCTGGCACAAGGTATAATCAGCCACCTCTGTACCGACCAGTGGTTTAGATCAGGTTTAAACTGAGCGGGGCCATAAATAAATAAAATGGATCTGTGTGTTTTAAAAATCTTGAGGAGAAAGAAGATCCAGATTAAGAGGAAGGACTGCGGCTGGTTTGGGTGCCTAGGATTAGGGGGTAGAATCTTAACGATTAGAGTTCTGGTTTCAAGTGGGCAATAGTCTGGGCTGTGTCCACAACTCTGTAATTTCTTGCTATCTTGGATGGAACCTTGCTGTGAAATTCCTTTACCTTCTAAACAAAATAAATCAATTACTTAACATGCACAGTTTTTGTTAGTAGACATTCAGGTAATAGGATATTTAACTTCACTAACTATGCTAAAGATATTAATTGATTGTAAAATAACTGTGCTGCAATGCATCTCGATAAAATGCTTTTAAACCATATAACCATATAACAATTACAGCACGGAAACAGGCCCGTTCGGCCCTACCAGTCCACGCCGACCACTTTCTCTGACCTAGTCTCATCTACCTGCTCTCAGACCATAACCCTCCAATCCCCTCCCATCCATATACCTATCCAATTTACTCTTAAATAATAAAATCGAGCCAGCCTCCACCACTTCCACCGGATGCTCATTCCACACAGCCACCACCCTCTGAGTAAAGAAGTTACCCCTCATGTTACCCCTAAACTTTTGTCCCTTAATTCTGAAGTTATGTCCCCTTGTTGGAATCTTCCCCACTCTCAAAGGGAAAAGCCTACCCACGTCAACTCTGTCCGTCCCTCTTAAAATTTTAAAAACCTCTATCAATTCCCCCTCAACCTTCTACGCTCCAAAGAATAAAGACCCAACCTGTTCTACGAGATGATCACACTACAAAGTTACACAGTAATAAAATGATTCCAGTGATTTGTTAGTGGAGTTCAGATTCACTACTGTGGAAAACTGGGACATAGAAACATAGAAAATAGGTGCAGGAGTAGGCCATTCGGCCCTTCGAGCCTGCACCGCCATTCAATATGATCATGGCTGATCATCCAACTCAGTATCCCGTACCTGCCTTCTCTCCATACCCCCTGATCCCTTTAGCCACAAGGGCCACATCTAACTCCCTCTTAAATATAGCCAATGAACTGGCCTCAACTACCTTCTGTGGCAGAGAATTCCACAGATTCGCCACTCTCTGTGTGAAAAAAAACGTTCTCATCTCAGTCCTAAAAGACTTCCCCCTTATCCTTAAACTGTGACCCCTTGTTCTGGACTTCCCCAACATCGGGAACAATCTTCCCGCATCTAGCCTGTCCAACCCCTTAAGAATTTTGTACGTTTCTATAAGATCCCCCCTCAATCTTCTAAATTCCAGCGAGCACAAGCCGAGTCTATCCAGTCTTTCTTCATATGAAAGTCCTGCCATCCCAGGAATCAATCTGGTTCAGCGTCCAACTGCAACGAGAAATCATTCCAAGATTCCAACTCAGATCTGTAGATGTCGGTGGGAGTCGTTGGGGACAAGCCAGACTTCCTAAGCCTTCTAAGGGAGTAGAGGCGTCGGTGTGCTTTGTCCGTCACAGCGAGGCAGTCTTACCTTTAGCGATTTTGATGTCCAAGGCTGTTCTGATCAGAGCCATGAGAGTGGAGTTGAAATGCACGCTGTTGTCCTCGGCAACCGGCAAGTCCATTCGCAAGAGCCTCTGTGGAGAAGCAACCACACAACAAACCTAGCCCAGAGCACCATCAGCGGCCTGGTGCACAGCGGAGACCATCGTGGTTCCTTTCCAATATCGCCTCAAACAAGTCATTCCATTTGTGTACAAAACCCAAGCACTTAGGACACAATTGCAATCGAATACGCATACGCACGCACAAACACACACACACACACACGCACAATCCGCGGGACGTGACACCAAGCAGTGGGCATTCCCAGGTTCACTTGAGGTACTGACATCCAGTTAACAAATACAGAGGGATGCAGACGCATGCAGCATGCACACAGGTATTCCCCACACAACATGCAAGGCAGTTACACTGGACCAGAAGCAATCTAAGGATAAGACGCTGGATTCCATTCGCAACTATGCTAATGCTTAAAATCTGCTCCCCCAGTGCGTTGGAGCGTCATTCAGAGATCATTAACAGCGGCATCCAGTATTTCCCCCAGTAAATCAGGGATGGTGCATTGGCTGCAATCAAAACAATGGGATGGTTTCAAAGATATATTTTCTTTCAGAGGAGTTTTATGGCAGTAATGGAGAGAGGGAAAGGGGGGGGGGAGAGAGAGAGAGAGAGAGAGAGAGAGAGAGAGAGAGAGAGAAGGAGATAACGGGAAGAGAAAGGACCACGAGTGAGGAAGAAGTGACAGACATTCACTGGTGCTGAGTTAGGAATGGAGGAGGCCATTTCTGGAACACTTTTTTCTTTTGTTTTAGAGGCGCAGTGTGGAAACAGGCCCTTCAGCCCTCCGAGTCCACCTGTCCACCCATCAGCTATGCACAAGTTCTATGTCCTCCCACTTTTGCATCCTTTACACACGATACAAAAGCCAATTCACCTGCGTGCCCGCACGTCTTTGGAACACGGGAGGGAACCGGAGAAAACCCACGCTTTCACAGGGCGTGTGCAGTACAACCTTTGCACAGACAGCACCCGTGGTCAGGATCGAACCCGAGTCCCTGGCGATGTGGGGCAGCAGGTCTAGCGCTGAGACCACCGTGCCACCCACTGACCCTGACTTGTTATAAAAGATCTTTCTTCGGGATCTTTCTTCAGGACGCATCCACCCACCAACCCCATCTTCTTGCTTCCCCTCCACCCACCAACCCGGCCTAGAGCTCTCCATTTCTCTCCCCACCTTCCCTTCTCACTACCTTCCACCATTTGCACTTCCACTTATCGCCTATGGCCTTGGTTACTATCTCCATCCTGGTGGCATGTAGTTCCGTTTAGTTTGGTTTGCAGATATAACGCGGAAACAGGCCCTTCGGCCCACCGAGTCCGCACCGACCAGCGATCCCCGCACATTAACACTATCCTACACACACTAGGGACAATTTCACATCAAGCCAATTAACCGACAAGCCTGTACGTCTTTGGAGTGTGGGAGGAAACCGAAGATTAGACAATAGACAATAGACAATAGGTGTAGGAGTAGGCCATTCGGCCCTTCGAGCCAGCACCGCCATTCAATGTGATCATGGCTGATCATTCACAATCAGTACCCCGTTCCTGCCTTCTCCCCATACCCCCTGACTCCGCTATCCTTAAGAGCTCTATCCAGCTCTCTCTTGAATGTATTCAGAGAATTGGCCTCCACTGCCCTCTGACTTGCTGAGAAAACCCACGCAGGTCACGGGGAGAACGTACAAACTCAATAAAGTATCTATCAATCAATCAGTCTTGTTATCTTGCAGTCTTCCTCTTAGAATTTGCAGATGTACTGAATTGGACAGTACATTACACTCTGCCTGCATTCAGAAGATGCTCAGACCCAAGATAAAGCTGCTGTGAACAAATACTGAGGTGCTAACCAGGACAAGGGAGGTGGGGTATATTGAGTAGGGTTTAACTCTCACCGTGAATATCACTAGCGTCATGCTTAAGAGTTATACAACAATTCCATGTGTGTGCTACCACAGCAGCTCAGAAATGATTTGCAAAAGTGTCACTAGGTCCAACAAACCATTCTTCCCACCAGCACAGAAAATCCCTGGCACTCCTTGTCACCTCGTGGTCTGGGAGGGCATGAAATGTCAAAGAGAATGAAGGTAAAGCCCATGGATAGAGTGGGGTAAACACACAGAGGAGTAGAGACACAGAGGGTGAAATCAGAGGATGAATTTCGAAGGGCAGCTCGTTTAAAAATAAATAGATTTGGATCTATTTATCAGGGTCTCACAGGGTATTGATTGAGAATGATCAGCCATGATCATATTGAATGGCGGTGCTGGCTCGAAGGGCCGAATGGCCTACTCCTGCACCTATTTTCTATGGTTCTATGTAAGTGTGATCTGTACATCTCACCAGTCTCTTTGCAATCAAGAAAGGAAACTGTCAGAAACGTCTGATGTTTGTGGATTTTACGAATGGGAGTTTTATAAAAGTTGGGCCTGTGCTTCTGCGTAAGAATGTGGATCACCAGCTGGATGCTGGAGTGGCTAATGTTAGCATCATCTCCTGCTGTTGTTTTTTTTCAGGAGCAGTTCTTGTCTTTTCTGCCGGCTTTGAATTTTTCAGTCACATGCACAGGAGAAGACACAAAGCGTCTCTGGAGGATGTGGATAGATCTCTCTGTGGATTTGCTCCTGGGTCTGGCCAAGATGGCCATTCAAGAGTCCAAGGCAGTGGGCTGTCGAGGGTCCTACCAGAGTCGACTACTGCCCCTCTTCCGGACTTCAATCCCCTGGAGAGGGAACACATGGTGTCCACAGGGACTTTGGAAGCCTTCTGTGAACGCTGGTCTCACCACGAGATCTCAAGTGCGCCTTGGATACGAATGATAATGTTTGAATTTATTAATTGATGTTTGCAAACTGCAGTACAGTTTTGATCCACGCAGTTCTTTGACCACTGTGATCATGCAATAAAAGCTCCCTGTTAAGGTAAAACAGAGTGCACATTCACCAGGCGTGAAGGATGGAACTGCAGGTGCTGGTTTACACCGAAGATAAGACACAAAATGCTGGAGTAACTCAGCGGGTCAGGCAGCATCTCAGGGGGAAAGGAATGGGTGACGTTTCGGGTCGAGACCCTCCTTCAGACACTTCTGAGATCTATAGCGTTGAACTAGAATTCGGAGACAGGGAGAGGGATGGAATGAGGAAGATATTGAAACAGTGAAGTGCTAACTCTGCCTCAGAAGGCAGTGGGGGGCAATTCTGTGGACGCTTTCAAGAGAGAGTTAGATAGAGCTCTTAATGATAGGGGGTATGGAGAGAAGGCAGGAACGGGGTACTGATTGTGGATGATCAGCCATGATCACGGTGAATGGCGGTGCTGGCTCGAAGGGCCGAATGGCCTACTCCTGCACCTATTGTCTATTGGATTGCTTAGTTTTGAGGGTTTAACAGGGTTAACAGCAAAGGTACGGTAGAAGTGGGAGGGTAGCATTCAGTGGTGAATGGGTGAGGGGGGGGGGGGGGCTTGTATATGGACCATCCAGGGCAAAGGGGTGTAAGAGGGGAGGGGTGGGCAGTTTCCATGGGGGTGGGTGCACGATCAGCTACTGCTGCTCATAAACCCTCTGCTGATTTAAAACATCTTCTTCAAAGGGGCTGGTCACAAGTTGCTGGAGTAACTCGGCGGGCCAGACAGCATCTCTGGAGAAAAGGAATTGGTGACGTTTTGTGTTGAGACCCTTCTTCGGACCCTTGAAAGGGGAACCAGGCAAAGAATGGGGTAAAGATCTCTAGGCAAGTGTCTTGACAAGAACCCCAATTCCTCTCACACAACTCATCTGCTCTTTAAACCAACAGTTTACCAAGTCCTTTACCCTACCCTATACCAGAGTGTTGGCTAACAAACTATATGGGAAATCTGAACAGCTGTTATTGAGCTAATAGGTGCAAGGTGATCCTCCATTCTAATGTGAAGCCCATGATACTTATTCTTGATCTTTCTTTGTGTCTAAAAATCTCCGTCTTTCCCTTGAAAGGGAGAAATCAAGGAGAATGTTTGGGAGAGCAAGGAACTGCAGATGTGCAGGGAGGAACTGCAGATGTGGAGGAAGGAACTGCAGATGTGTGGGAAGGAATGGCAGATGTGCAGGGAGGAACTGCAGATGTGCAAGAAGGAACTGCAGATGTGCAGGGAGGAACTGCAGATGTGCAGGGAGGAACTGCAGATGTGCAAGAAGGAACTGCAGATGTGCAGGGAGGAACTGCAGATGTGCAAAAAGGAACTGCAGATGTGCAGGGAGGAACTGCAGATGTGTGGGGAACTGCAGATGTGCAGGGAGGAACTGTAGATGTGTGGGGAACTGCAGATGTGCAGGAGGAACTGCAGATGTGCAAAAAGGAACTGCAGATGTGCAGGGAGGAACTGCAGATGTGCGGGAAGGAACTGCAGATGCTGGTTTATACCAAAGGTAAACACAAAATGTTGGTGTATCTTAGCAGGTTAGGCAACATCCCTGGAGAACATGGGTAGGTGACGTTTCGGGTCGGAAGCCATCTTTAGACTTTTTCGAAACATCAGCTAATCATGTTCTCCAGGGATGCTGTCTGGCCCGCTGAGTTACTCCAGCATTTGGTGTCTTTCCTTGAGAATTTTTTGGGGAAATGGGTTACCCTGTGTTGTTCTGCTTCCGTTGGCATGGACACCAAGGGCGATCGGCCTTCTGTTGTGGGGTAAATTTCTACCATCTCCCGCAGAAAGCCGGGATGAAGAACTGAGCTCTGAGAACTCAGGATCAACAGATGAGAGAGAGGGATCAGAAGATCTAGGCAGCAAGGAAGCCCTGAGGCACTACAGGACTTCACTGCCATAAATGGACCACCTTTACTCTCGCTAGGCCAATTCCATCGATGATGATATGCACAATACAGGTGTCAGCGGTTGTGGGGAGAAGGCAGGAGAATGGGGTTAGGAGGGAGGGATAGATCAACCATGATTGAATGGCCGAGTAGACTTGATGGGCCAAATGGCCTAATTCTTCTTCTATCCCTTATGACCTCATGGCCACCATCACAACCTAAGGTATCACAAAATGCTGTAGTAACTCAGCAGGTTCTTAAGGGGTTGGACAGGCTAGATGCAGGAAGATTGTTCCCGATGTTGGGGAAGTCCAGAACAAGGGGTCACAGTTTAAGGATAAGGGGGACGTCTTTTAGGACCGAGATGAGAAAGTTTTTTTTCACACAGAGAGTGGTGAATCTGTGGAATTCTCTGCCACAGAAGGTAGTTGAGGCCAGTTCATTGGCTATATTTAAGAGGGAGTTAGATGTGGCCCTTGTGGCTAAAGGGATCAGGGGGTATGGAGAGAAGGCTGGTACAGGATACTGAGTTGGATGATCAGCCATGATCATATTGAATGGCGGTGCAGGCTCGAAGGGCCGAATGGCCTACTCCTATGTTTCTATGTTTCTATGTCAGGAAGCATCTAGGAGAGAGGGACCTCTTTGTGTGGTCGGCCTGCAGCACATCCTAAATGCATGCTCTCCAGAGATTCTCCAACGGTTGAAACCCACACCCAACAGAAGGATGGGGGCGTCTCTGAATCTTTTGAGCAAGACCCTTTCCGGACGCCCACACATTCACCATCACAACCTAACCTCTGCGGCCTAAAAACTGGACGCGTTGCGTCCGAGTTTAACAAAACAATTGAGCTTAGGGAAGGAAGAGGAAACAGGAAGGAAAGGTTATCCATGGGCTGGAAAAGAGAGGGAAATCATGAATTAACGTGACTTCAAGTGAAAAATTCATGCATCAGTTGGGTGCCTTGTTTTGCCAACATTGAAACTTTTAATAAGATATTCTGTTCTCATTTAATTCCTGGACTACAGAGATTCCAGTGAACATTTTTTTATCATTGATTTGTTTGCAATTCAATGACAAATTAACTTGATTTTGGTGTTAAATATGCGGTTGTATGCACAAATTTATTTATAAGCTGTCATATGCACAACTGCATTTGGTTTTAAATATGGTGTTAAATATGCCATCAAACACGGCAATTTTTTTGGTATTAAATATGCCGTCAAACACACCAATTTATTTGGTCTTAAATATGCTCTCATACACACCAATTTATTTGGTCTTAAATTACACACCAATTTATATGGTGTTAAATATGCCATCAAACACGCCAATTTTTTTGGTGTTAAATATGCCATCAAACACACCAATTTATTTGGTCTTAAATTACACACCAATTTATTTGGTGCTAAATATGCCATCAAACACACCAATTTATTTGGTCTTAAATTACACACCAATTTATATGGTGTTAAATATGCCATCAAACACACCAATTTTTTTGGTGTTAAATATGCCATCAAACACACCAATTTATTTGGTCTTAAATTACACACCAATTTATTTGGTGCTAAATATGCCATCAAACACACCAATTTTTTTGGTGTTAAATATGCTCTCATACACACCAATTTATTTGGTCTTAAATTACACACCAATTTATTTGGTGTTAAATATACATTCATACACACCAATTTATTTGGTGTTAAATATGTTGTAATATGCACAACACTCATTTGCCAACCTCGGCTAGAATTTGGGATTGCCCCATTGTTCGGCACACAACTTGCCTATCAATGTTGGCACATCAGTACACCACAGCATGCAGGATGTGGAGCGAGCATTCGTGATAAACTAGGTGGGTGATGTAGAGGGAATAAAAGGGACCAATACAGGTTAGAACTGCATTGACAGAAAGGAAAAACAAAAAAATAGGTCGCAGCTGGAAAAGTTAGTAACGGCTAAACGTTCGGAGGTGGTGAACTGGAAGAGTGATAGTAGCTCTCCTTCAACCTAGATACCTGAAAATAAATGGAACTGCCCTCTCTGAAACACACAACGGAAGTCATGCAACCCACAGGAAGGGGGGGAGTGTGCTTTTTGTTAAACAACTTTATTTATTTAAATGTATTAAAAGATATATTGTTTGGATCCATTAAATAAATGGTATCTCTTGCCCCTCCATCCCAATTTAGATTTTGCAAAGCTAAAGAGGCTGGATTTAAACTGGATTTATATTCAGAGTGCCAACGCTGTTTTAGGGCGGGGTGGGATAAATGTTACTATTTCCATCTACCATTCAGATCTCACAGCCTCTCTGGGTCTCTTGAAATCTCCAGAGGGGATTCTCCTGTGTGGGACAAGGGAACTCTACACTTTGTGTCCTTCCTCAATGTGTGGCCGGCCTTCCTAAATGCAGCGCTCCAGAGATTATTCAAAGGTTGAAACTCCACACTCAACAGAAGGATGTGGGCGTCTCTGAATATTTTGAACAAGACCCTCTCCGGACGCCCACACCTTTAAAGCTTGGAATTGGTTTAAGGGGACAATATCTACTCAAGGTCCAGTGAGCATTGGCACAGACTACCATGATACCAAGGTCACGGTCTACCCTTGTGTTTCCCAATCACAGTTTGAATGGGTAGGAAAATAACTACAGATGCTGCTGGTACAAATCAAAGGTATCACAAAATGTTGGAGTAACTCAGCAGGACAGGCAGCATCTCTGGAGAGAAGGAATGGGTGACGTTTCGGGTTGAAACGTCACCCATTCCTTCTCTCCAGAGATGCTGCCTGTCCCGCTGAGTTACTCCAGCATTTTGTGTCTATCTTGTGGTCCCCCCCATTGTTGGTGGAACTCCCTTCCCAACAGTACCGTGGGAGCTCTTTCACCACAAGGTTAGCGGCAGACCAAGTAAGTGTCCCGCCACGACCTTCTGAAGGACAATTTGGGATGAGCAATAAACGCTGGCCTTGCCAAAACAATGCCCACAAAAACTGGGAATGCATTAAAAAAAAAAGTAACTATGGACCCTGTATTGAAGAATTGGAGCTTTCAAGAGAGACTGGAGGGAAAAGTGGACTGAGGATATTAAGCACTAACCTCTTCTTAATTGTTGCTAAATTCAGGGTGCTTTATCTTTACAAAAAAAGCAACCTGTGTTGATCATGGCTATCGTGGGTTGTGGGGGATACAGGAGCTTATGAGGTTCTCGGAGTAGAGCAGCCCACTTATTATGTTACTGGACTGGAGCTCTGGAGCACTGAGTTCGAATCCCACCACAGAAGCTGGGGAATATTGACCCCCCAATAATTAAATTACCTCGACTGCAGTTACTGCTGGGTTGACATCAATTATCAATCCAGATCATTAATATCCTTCAGTGACGGAGATTTTGCCAGCGTTGCCTGGTCTAGCCAATACGGGACTCTAGACGCAATAACGTGGTTGATTCTCCACTGAATCAGTTCTGGGGCAATTAGGGATGGACAGCTAATGTGAGGGAAGGAACTGCAGATGCTGATTTACACCGAAGATGGACACAAATACCGGAGTAACTCAGCGGACCCGAAATGTCGAAACTCGACCCGAAACGTCACCCATTCCTTCTCTCCAGAGACGCTGCCTGACCCGCTGAGTTACTCCAGCATTTTGTGTCTATCTTCGGTGAACAACTAATGCTGGGCATAGGTGTTGAGATCCGCATTCCAAGAATGAAGAGAACCTAATTTAGTGGGACCGCTAGTGAGTGTAGGGTGAGCTAATAAGATAACGAGCACCAAATCTTCAAAGGATTTGGAACCCCGCACCATTTCTCACAAGATGGTGGAGTCAGGGGGTATGGGGAGAGGGCAGGAACGGGGTACTGATTGTGAATGATCTGCCATGATCACATTGAATGGCGGTGCTGGCTCGAAGGGCCGAATAACCTACTCCTGCACCTATTGTCTACGATAGTCCTTAAAGACTAACACTATCTCAGCAGAAGGTGGCAGCTTGCTTGTCCGTGATCCTAGCAAGGTAGTGAGCCACTGAAAACTGTTTGAATGGGAGGGGGAGATGGGAACATATCAAAGGGAGGTGGGGTGGGGGAAGAACACAAGAGTGTTTGCTTCTGTGAGATGCAGCAAGATCAGCAAGGCTCACTTGGGACCTCCGTTTGTTAGATTCTAATGGCAAAGATCGAGGTTTATTTTCCCCTGGTCTCACGCACCTAGGGCCAATTTATTCAATCAATTTTTGAAAATCAAGAGCTGGGTCAAAATACAGTGAGGATGTGAATTAGCTGTGAAAATGTGGGTAATTTTAGGAAATTATCGGTGGGTAATTTTAGGAAATTATTGGCTCCTAAAGGAAACTGGGTTTGATTTTAGGTATTCATCCCACCAACCTAATAGGTTGATCGCATTGATCAATAACCCTCTCCCGACTCCTCCCACTTCATTTGGACTGCACGAACCCTGACCCTAACAGTTCAAAGGTCACAGAGCTTCTCCGACACACTGAACACTAAGGACACGTTTCTACCTTATAAGCAACTTGCGTAGGGCATTTCTTCCCAAGGCCTAAAGGTGGAGACATGTGTCTCAACATCTCATACATATCAGTGTAACTGATGCGGCCTCTGTCCAGCGGAAATGAGGCAATAAATAGAATGCGTCCATGGCGAACGGAAAGGGTTAAAACGAAAACGGAAGGGAACAAAACGAAAAAAAAAAAAAAAAACACAAAAAAAATTACAAGGTTATTCTTTTACGGGTCGGTCAACCACAAAAAATTACCCAATTCCTATGCAATTGTCTTAACTATTGCATAGAGACACACAGAAAGATAAATCTTTGATGAGGAAGAAGCTTGTTGTGAGGAGATGCGGTCTTTGTCAATGCAGTGTCCGTCCCCCAAGAGCAATGAACACTACTTAAACCCAAGATGCCAAGTGGTTTTGGTTCAAACAAGCAGCAATATCCAAGGCCGAGAGGTAGTTGTGCATTGTTCATGCTGGGTTGTCTAGCCGGCTGCATTGTCCTGTACATTCTACTCCAAGAAATGCAAAACAAGAAGGGAAGCACACTCATTCATTGACGCCGAGGTCGGTAGCTTAGTGGAAATCAAACCTTGCAGGCCACCCTATGAGGACATTTCTTGCCTAATCCCAGAGGGGGTGAGATAAAGCGCAATAAACTGTACATATCCTTATAATGAATTCGACCGCTGGAAAAAGAATACAATCAGTTAGTGAAAACAAGGCTGTGAGGTTCAAACTGTGAGCAGAACTTTCACAGATTGACATCGAGCAGCTTACGGTAATAAACAACATCGTCAAGCACAGCAGCGCATCTGACAATCCAATTGGCTGGTTTGCAGCTGTTCCCGGTGGATCAATCCCACCAAACACAAGGTGCCGTTCATTCCCTGAGCCGATGGGTTGATCAGCAACCCAATCTCTCCATCCCTCCAATCTTCCATCAGTTCAAGTTTAGTTTAGTTTAGAGATACAGCATGGAAACAGGCCCTTCGGCCCACTGAGTCCGCACCGACCAGCGATCCCCACACACTAACCCTAGTCCTACCCACACAAGGGACGATTTACAATTTACCGACCAGCACACTAACGCACACTAGGGACAATTTACATCCCCGCACACTAACACTATCCTACACACACTAGGGACAATTTACATCCCCGCACACTAACACTATCCTACACACACTAGGGACAATTTACATTTACACCAAGCCAATTCACCTGCAAACCTGCACGTCTTTCACGTGGAGTTAGTTTGTGAAGGTTCTCATTGGTAGTGAAGCCTTATCATAATTAAAGCTTTAACCACATCTGGGACGGGGATATGATGCCAAAACGAACATCTGAGGAAGTGGAAATTAATGTGTTTTCTTTAGATTTTGGAGATACAGCGCGGAAACAGGCCCTTCGGCCCACCGAGTCCGTGCCGGCCAGATATCCCCGCACACTAACACTATCCTACACACACTAGAATTCACCTAAGCCAATTAACCTACAAACCTGTACGACTTTGGAGTGTGGGAGGAAAATGGAGCACCCGGAGAAAACCCATGCAGGTCACGGGGTGAACGGACAAACTCCGTACAGACAGCGCCCATAGTCAGGATCAAACCCGGGTCTCTGGCGCTGTAAGGCAGCAACTCTACCGCTGCGCCCAAGGTGGAATTGAACCTGGTTGTAATGTGACTTGAAATGAATCAACAACAAGGCAACATCGCCTACAAACCCATGATCTCAACCACTTGACAGGACAAGGGCAGCGGGTACTGAGGAACACCATTGCCGGCAGCTTCCCTTCCATATCCTAATCATCTCAATGGATCGCCATTGTTCTTTGGGTATGGATTGTGGAACTTCTCTCACTCACTGCATGAGGAGGAGGAGGATGGTCCAAGATGGTTCAAGATACTTCACTACTGCCTTCTCATGGGAATCGGACGGACGCTGACACCAGCAATGCCTAAAACCCCAAGAATGAGCGAACAAGCTAGAAAAGGGCACAGGGATGATTCACCAGTGTGCAGAAATCAAACTGCTGGGGGAACTCAGCGGGTCAGGCAACGGTGGTGGGACTGGACAAACAATATTTTAGGTCGGGGTCCTTTTACAAAACTCAGGAAGTGGTTAAAGCAGGTACAGTAACAATATTTAACATACACTTGAACAAGTACATGGATAGCAAAGGTTTGCAGGGATATGGGCCACATGCAGGCAGGTGGGGCTAGCTTGGATGGGGCATGGACGAGTTGGGCAGAAGGGCCTGTATAACTATGACTATGATTGAGAAGCCCACCTAAGGGGCGTTCATTAAAACAATTTAAAAATGCATCAATCATTCAGCTCTGGAGGTTAGGCTTGGTAGGGTGTTACGATTTGCTCAATGTGAATGGCCAGGGCTAGAGGTCACAGCCTCAGAATTAAAGGACGTTCCGTTGGGAAGGAGATGAGGAGGAATTTCTTCAGTCAGAAGGTGGTGAATCTGTGGAATTCTTTGCCACAGAAGGCTGTGGAGGCAAAGTCAATGGATATTTTTAAGGCAGAGATAGATAGATTCTTGGTTAGTGCAGGTGTCAGGGGTTATGGGGAGAGGGGATCTTATCGAAACGTATAAGATTATTAAGGGGTTGGACACGTTAGAGGCAGGAAACATGTTCCCAATGTTGGGGGAGTCCAGAACAAGGGGCCACAGTTTAAGAATAAGGGGTAGGCCATTTAGAACTGAGATGAGGAAAAACTTTTTCAGTCAGAGAGTTGTGAATCTGTGGAATTCTCTGCCTCAGAAGGCAGTGGAGGCCAATTCTCTGAATACATTCAAGAGAGAGCTAGATAGAGCTCTTAAGGATAGTGGAGTCAGGGGGTATGGGGGAAGGCAGGAACGGGGTACTGATTCAGAATGACCAGCCATGATCACATAGAATGGCGGTGCTGGCTCGAAGGGCCGAATGGCCTACTCCTGCACTTATTGTCTATTGTCTATTGTCTAAGGCAGGAGAATGGGGTTAGGAGGAAGAGATAGATCAGCCATGATTGAATGGCGGAGTAGACTTGATGGGCCGAATGGCCTAAATCTAGTCCTATCACTTATAACCTTATGATCTTACAGAGGTCAATTAACCTACAAACCCGCAGGTCTTTGGGACATGGGAAGAAACCGGCCTCCTTTTGTGCATCAGCTATTGGTTGCCACATCGATATGGGCAACAACTTGTGGTATCAACACACTTAATGATAGCAACCCCCAAGCTGCATGGCAGACAACAGCTAGATGACTCCATCACACTGTAACAGAATAGAACCAGGGTATTGCTTTCGACAGACTCTGGGAAGAGTAACTTTCAGAACAAAAATCACCAACAAACCAGACAACCAGATGTTTAAAGTTGCAGAGGATGGCAAAGATTTAATTTGCCTATCTTACCTTTTGACAAAGTTTTATTCAGTGTGACTCACACAGTAGGCAGTGGCCTTATAACAGGACTGATCACCCCAATTATCTTTTTTAGTTTAGTTTAGAGATACAGCACGGAAACAGGCCCTTCGGCCCACCGAGTCCGTGCCGACCAGCGATCAGCACTAGTTTTTATCCTGGACAATTTACTGAAGCCGATTAACCTACAAACGTGCAGATCTTTGGGTGATGGGAGGAAACCAGAGCCCCTGGATAAAACCCACATGGTCAGCAGCACCCGAGGTCAGGATCGAACCAGGGTCACCGTGCTGCCCCTAATCAGATTAGCTCTACTTGTATATAATACATCAGGCCCCTGCTTCACATAATTTCCCCAATAATTTATCCAGTTATTTCCTATTTTCCTATCTATGTGTTTGGTATTTTGCTAGCATGGATATGACGGGCCGAAGGACCTCAGTCTGTGTTGTAAATCCCTGGAAGTCAATGACTCAAACTCAGGAATAATTTCATACTCCTCTGTACTCAAAGGTCTTGGGCTGAATGTGGACACAAAATGCTGGAGTAACTCAGCGGGTCAGGCAGCATCTCTGGAGAGAAGGAATGGGTGACGTTTCGGGTCGAGACCCTTCTTCAGACTGATGCCAGGGGAGTGGGCCGGACAAAGACAAAGTCTTGAGTTGACCAGCTATTGTGGCAGAAAGCTCTACTCCAACATTTTCCTCTCCATCTTAAGTTTGGCAGATTAAAGTAAATGTTTTAATTGATTTGGTCCGAAGAGGGAGAGTTTCTTGAACATTTAATGTCAATAATATTTTCATAAATAAATTGCAAGGAATTTGGGGGATGATTAAGGTTTAGTTTAGTTTAGTTTAGAGATACAGAGCGGAAACAGGCTTTTCGGCCCACCAAATCCGTGCCGACCAGCGACCCCACACACCCCAGCTTGTATACACTGGAATATTGGAGGATGAGAGGAGATCTTATCGAAACGTATAAGATTATTAAGGGGTTGGACACGTTAGAGGCAGGAAACATGTTCCCAATGTTGGGGGAGTCCAGAACAAGGGGCCACAGTTTAAGAATAAGGGGTAGGCCATTTAGAACTGAGATAAGGAAGAAAAAAATTCAGTCAGAGAGTTGTGAATCTGTGGAATTCTCTGCCTCAGAAGGCAGTGGAGGCCAATTCTCTGAATGCATTCAAGAGAGAGCTAGATAGAGCTCTTAAGGATAGTGGAGTCAGGGGGTATGGGGAGAAGGCAGGAACGGGGTACTGATTGAGAATGATCAGCCATGATCACATTGAATGGCGGTGCTGGTTCGAAGGGCCGAATGGCCTCCTCCTGCACCTATTGTCTATTGTCTATTGTCTATTGTCTAACCCTAGTCCTACCCACACAAGGGGCGATTTACAATTTACAATTATACCAAGCCAATTAACCTACAAGCCTGAGGTAGACACAAAATGCTGGAGTAACTCAGCGGGACAGGCATCATCTCTGGAGAGAGGGAATGGGTGACGTTTCGGGTTGAGACCTTTCTTCTGAAGAAGTGTGTGAGAGGAAACCAGAGCACCTCTCACCACTCTCTGGCGCTGCAAGGCAGCAACTCTACTGCTGTGCCACAGTGACGCTCAGGGTAATTTCTGGAGCAAGCTGTGAAGCTGTAACACTCCAGTGAGAAACCAATATGGTTTTTGTAACATCTCAAAGCCAGGATACGCCTTGACAACACAATGCAACTTTAAATTGATGCAGGACAAATTTAAGATTAGGCACACATTTCCAGCACAGAACTTGTAGTAAACATTTTTGTTGTTGTTGTTGTTAAAATAACACGGTACCCCAGAAGACATTTGACGAAGAAACCACAGCAGGATCGACACACAACATCGGAAACTGGTGGACAAGGCTGGTGCAATACAAACCACGAAAGGAGGGGAGTTTATAAAAACGCAAACACACTTTTAATTCGGTCTAGTGACAGGTAGGGGAAGGGCAGAAGGGAACTATGATCCAACAAAGAAGGGCCTCATGTATTCAATGTGTAGAAGAAAAACTGCAGATGCTGGTCTAAATCGAAGGTTGACACAAAATGATGGAGTAACTCAGCGGGTCAGGCAGCATCTCTGGAGAGAAGTAATGGGTGACGTTTCGGGTCTGAAGAAGGGTCTCGACCCAAAAAGTCACCCATTCCTCCTCTCCAGAGATGCTGCCTGACCCGCTGAGTTACTCCAGCATTTTGTGTCTCCCTCATGGATTCCAGTTGGTTGCCACGATTCTACCCCTGATCAACTTATTTTCTCTGCTATCATTTTCAGTGGGCAACTTATTTTCACTTCACACAACAGGGCCGACGAGGGGACATTTGTGTAGCTACCCAGCTTCCACAGTGTGGGGTTATAGACTCCGAAGATGACTGAAATGGAGAAGAATAGCAGCAATGACTATCGTACATTTACCTCAAGCAAACAGGGAAGGTTTGTATTCTCTTGAAATGTATTCAGTGGCAGATTGCTTCAAAATCTTCTCCATGTTCCCATTGCCAATGTACTGATGTAGGGAGGAACTGCAGATGCTGGCTTACACCAAAGATAGACACAAAATGCTGGAGTATCCCAGCGGGTCGGGCGGCATCTCTGGAGAGAAGGAATGGGTGACATTTCGGGTCGAGACCCTTCATCTTCTTCTGAAGGATCTCGACCCTGAAACGTCACCCATTCCTTCTCTCCAGAGAAGCTGCCTGTCCCGCTGAGTTACTCCAGCATTTTGTGTCTATCGCCAGTGTAATGATCATTTTTTTTTTTACACCAGAGGGGTGATTCATTAAACGGTCTCTCGCTTTCTGGAGCATTTGCAGGGAGCAGTCGGTTGGAATCGACTCAAATCTCTAGCTGGGCTCACCTGCCCTACAGCAGGCATTGTTTCATTAAGACAACAAAGATCAGCTAGGACTGTGTAACCACAATCATTGTATGGGGAGCAAGCAGCAGAACTACGGAGGCTGCAGAGGGGATTCTCAAGGATCGGAAATCAAAATACTGCAGGTGCTAGAAATGGGAAATAAGGAAAGGACTCAGCGGGTCAGGCAGCATCTGCAGAGAGAGGAATAGAATTAATGCTTCAACTCAATGACCGCACATCAGAGCTCAGAAAAGTTGGAAAATGATCATGTTTTAGACAATAGACAATATTGGAGTAGGCCATTCGGCCCTGCGAGCCAGCACCGCCATTCAATATGATCATGGCTGATCATTCTCAATCAGTACCCCGTTCCTGCCTTCTCCCCATACCCCCTGACTCCGCTATCCTTAAGAACTCTATCTAGCTCTCTCTTGAATGGAATTCTGAGAATTGGCCTCCACTGCCTTCTGAGGCAGAGAATTCCACAGATTCACAACTCTCTGACTGAAAAAGTTTTTCCTCATCTCCGTTCTAAATGGCCTACCCCTTATTCCTAAACTGTGGCCCCTTGTTCTGGACTCCCCCAACATTGGGAACATGTTTCCTGCCTCTAATGTGTCCAACCCCTTAATAATCTTATACGTTTCGATAAGATCCCCTCTCACCCTTCTAAATTCCAGTGTATACAAGCCTAGTCGCTCCAGTCTTTCAACATATGACAGTCCCGCCATTCCGGGAATTAACCTAGTAAACCTACGCTGCACGCCCTCAATAGCAAGAATATCCTTCCTCAAATTTGGAGACCAAAACTGCACACAGTACTCCAGGTGCGGTCTCACTAGGGCCCTGTACAACTGTAGAAGGACCTCTATGCTCCTATACTCAACTCCCCTTGTTATGAAGGCCAACATTCCATTGGCTTTCTTCACTGCCTGCTGTACCTGCATGCTTCCTTTCAGTGACTGATGCACTAGGACACCCAGATCTTGTTGTACGTCCCCTTTTCCTAACTTGTAGCTGAGGTTAAAGAGGTTATCAGGTCATAATGGAATAGGAGTAGAATTAGGCCATTCGGCCCATCGAGTCTGCTCTGCCGTTCAATCGTGGCTGATCTATCTCTCCCTCCTAACCCCATTCTCCTGCCTTCTCCCCATAACCCCAGACACCCGTACTAATCAAGAAAGGTTATGCAGGGAGGTTCCACCCTCCTGAAAGAAGAAGTGTATGTCAATTCTTCCAGAAGGATGCAGGCACTAAGCCCCCACCCCCACCCCAGGTCCTCCCGCAACTGTCATGCTTGGATGCGAGCCGGGAGATGTTACTGCTGGCCCCCCTGACCCCCAGGACAAAGAGTGAGCACCTCATCGCCATCCCATGGGTGCTAAGGGATACTGCTTCCAACACGAGTGTGCATGTGCCTAGCTAATCTGGCTTTACCCAGAGAGCTGTGAACCTGTACAGGCTTTTCGGCCCACCGAGTCCGTGCACACCCCGGCTTGTATACACTGGAATTTAGAAGGATGAGAGGAGATCTTATCGAAACGTATAAGATTATTAAGGGGTTGGACACGTTAGAGGCAGGAAACATGTTCCCAATGTTGGGGGAGTCCAGAACAAGGGGCCACAGTTTAAGAATAAGGGGTAGGCCATTTAGAACTGAGATGAGGAAAAACTTTTTCAGTCAGAGAGTTGTGAATCTTTGGAATTCTCTGCCACAGAAGGCAGTGGAGGCCGATTCACCGGATGTTTTCAAGAGAGAGTTAGATATAACACTTATGGGCCAACGGAATCAAGGGATATGGGGAGAAAGCAGGAACGGGTTACTGATTCTGGATGATCAGCCGTGATCATATTGAATGGCGGTGCTGGCTCGAAGGGCCGATTGGCCTCCTCCTATTTTCTGTGTTTCTACGATGTTCCCATTTCCCGTATTTCCCGGCGTGGGGAAGGAGACACAGACTTACCGGGCAGCAGGATCGTACTCAGCCCACACCCGGACGTACTCATCCAGGTGATGAGGACCCAGGATGGACGAGTCCCTCGTCAAGTACTCAAAGTTGTCCATGATCACAGCCACAAAGAGGTTCAGCATCTGATGGAGAAACACAAAACCTGAGGAGTCTCGCTTGACGAGAGTTTTATGAATTAGTTTCGTTTCGTTCAGTTCAGTTTATCATTGCCGCATGTACCGAGGTACAAAATGCAAATTGGAGGAACAGCACCTCATAATTCGTGTGGGCAGCAGCTTGAAAATTGATTTCAGAAGCGATAGGAACAGAATGAGGCTATTCAGCCCATCGAGTTAGATAGAGCTAGACAGAGCTCTTAAGGATAGCGGAGTCAGGGGGTATTGGGAGAAGGCAGGAACGGGGTGCTGATTGAGAATGATCAGCCATGATCACATTGAATGGTGGTGCTGGCTCGAAAGGCCGAATGGCCTCCTCCTGCACCTATTGTCTATTGTCTATTGATTATGCTCCACCATTCAATCGTGGCTAATCTATCTTTCCCACCTAACCCCATTCTCCTCATAACCCCTGACCCCCTTATTAATCAAGAAGAAATGAACTTCAAGTAACCCTTGCATCCCCTCTCTTTCATTCCCTCCCCCACCCTAGTCGTAGTACGAGTTCCACCGTCGACCTGGTGAGTTTCATTGTCTTCAACTCGTTTTCACCTTCCCCGCAGCTAACAATGGACTGTTTCCTTGATCATCGTTTGCATATCTTTCATTTCTTTGTTCAATATCTCTCTGTATTGCAGTCTATATCTCTCATTTCCCTTTCATCCCACTCAGTCTGAAGAAGGGTCTCGACCGGAAACGTCACCCATTCCTTCCCTCCAGAGATGCTGCCTGACCCGCTGAGTTACTCCAGCATTTTGTGTCTATCTTCAGTGAAAAGATTTTGTGTGCGTGCTATACAGTCCCAAGAGAAGACTACCCATGAATACAATCAAGCTGTCCACAGTGAACAGATAAAGGGTACAACATTTAGTGCAAAGATATAGCATTGATGTCCGATAAAGTGTGATTAAAGATAGTTCACAGGGCTCCAGTGAGCTACAGTACGACTCTATATACCCCATTGACCAACATCACTGAAACTGCAGCACAGTGGCGTAACGGTAGAACTGTTGGCTTACAAGCTTGCAGCGCCAGAGACCCTGGTTCCATCCCAACTAGGGTGCTGTCTGTACAGAGTTTGTACGTTCTCCCCGTGACCTGCGTGGGTTTTCTCTGAGATCTTCAGTTCCCTTCCACTCGCCAAAGACGTACAGGTTTGTAGGTTAATTGGCCTAGTATAAATGTAAATTGTCAATAGACAATAGGTGCAGGAGGAGGCCATTCGGCCCTTTGAGCCAGCACCGCCATTCAATATGATCATGGCTGATCATTCTCAATCAGTACCCCGTTCCTGCCTTCTCCCCATACCCCCTGACTCCACTATCCTTAAGAGCTCTATCTAGCCCTCTCTTGAATGCATTCAGAGAATTGGCCTCCACTGCCTTCTGAGGCAGGGAATTCCACAGATTTACAACTCTCTGACTGTGAAAGTTTTTCTTTTGATATGCCCCTACTGTGTGTGGAGTAATGTTAATGTGTGGGGATCGCTGGTCGGTACGGACTCGGTGGGCCGAAGGGCCTGTTTCTGCGCTGTATCTCTAAGCTGATGTTCCTGCCATGATGGCATTAGTGCATGTGGGCTGGGATACCTCTGTGTACAGGTTGGCTGCTGTGTATTCCTACATTACTGCAGAGCCTGTGCTTGGAAAGACACATCGTCCTTTCAGAGTTGGTTTAAGACCCACTTGGGGCAACTTGAAACATATCACGAATAGTGAAAGTCCTGGATAGAGTGGATGTGGAGAGGATGTTTCCACTAGTGGGAGAGTCCAGGAACAGAGGGCACAGCCTCAGAATAAAAGGACGTTCCTTTAGAACGGAGATGAAGAGGAATTTCTTTAGCCAGAGGGTGATCAATCTGTGGAACTCATTACCATAGAAGGCTGTGGAGGCCAAATCAATGGATATTTTTAAGGAAGAGAGAGATATATTCATGGTCAGTGCGGGTGTCAGGGGTTATAGGGAGAAGGCAGGAGAATGGGGTTAGGAGGGAGGGATAGATCAGCCATGATCGAATGGCGGAGTAGACTTGATGGGCTGAATGGTTACTTCTACTATCACTGATGAACTTATGCTGGAATGAGGTGCACAGATTCTATCCATAGAGGGCTGCTACAACTTATGAAGATGAACTTATTTAAGAGACTCATTGGAGGCAACGTGGGGCTTGCGGTCGATGAGAGTGAGGGGGGAGGGGAAGACAGTGGGGACCCAGTGTGGGGGGGACCTGTCGTGAGGGACAATGGAGGACCCAGTGTGGGGGGGACCTGTCGTGAGGGACAATGGAGGACCCAGTGTGGGGGGGACTGCCGTGAGGGACAATGGAGGACCCAGTGTGGGGGGGAACTGCCGTGAGGGACAATGGAGGACCCAGTGTGGGGGGACCTGTCGTGATGGACAATGGAGGACCCAGTGTGGGGGGGGAACTGTCGTGAGGGACAATGGAGGACCCAGTGAGGTGGGAACTGTCGTGAGGGACAATGGAGGACCCAGTGAGGTGGGAACTGTCGTGAGGGACAATGGGGGAACCAGTGTGGGGGGAACAGCCGTGAGGGACAATGGAGGACCCAGTGTGGGGGGGGGAACTGCCGTGAGGGACAATGGAGGACCCAGTGTGGGGGGGACCTGCCGTGAGGGACAATGGAGGACCCAGTGTGGTGGGGACCGCCTGAGGGACAATGGAGGACCCAGTGTGGGAGGGAACCGCCGTGAGGGACAATGGAGGACCCAGTGTGGGAGGGAACCGCCGTGAGGGACAATGGAGGACCCAGTATGGGGGGAACTGCCGTGAGGGACAATGGAGGACCCAGTGTGGGGGGAACTGCCGTGAGGGACAATGGAGGACCCAGTGGGGGGGGGAACTGCCGTGAGGGACAATGGAGGACCCAGTGGGGGGGGGAACTACCGTGAGGGACAATGGAGGCCCAGTGTGGTGGGGACCGCCGTGAGGGACAATGGAGGACCCAGTGTGGGGGGAACCGCCGTGATGGACAATGGGGGACCCAGTGTGGTGGGGACCGCCTGAGGGACAATGGAGGACCCAGTGTGGGGGGAACTGCCGTGAGGGACAATGGAGGACCCAGTGTGGTGGGGACCGCCTGAGGGACAATGGAGGACCCAGTGTGGGGGGAACTGCCGTGAGGGACAATGGAGGACCCAGTGTGGGAGGGAACTACCGTGAGGGACAATGGAGGACCCAGTGTGGGGGGAAACTGCCGTGAGGGACAATGGAGGACCCAGTGTGGGGGGGAACTGCCGTGAGGGACAATGGAGGCCCCAGTGTGGGGGGGACCTGCCGCGAGGGACAATGGAGGACCCCGTGTGGGGGGCACTCTAGTTAGAATCCTCTGCCTAGGGGACAAGTCTGCGTCTGTTCGTTTGTTTGTTTGTTTGTTTGTTCCGGTGAAGGAGCCGTGCACAGGGCAGCCAGCCAACAGTCCCTTGTCTTTTTCTCTTTGTTTTTACACTTCTAATTTCTCGTGCACAGATGTTCCCCGACTAACGGTGCTTGGACTTGCGATATTTCGACTCTACGATGTTTCGCAAACGCTGGGCAAGGGCAGCGAGCTTCCGGCCACACGATTAAATGCATCTCGACGTACAATCTTTCCCGTTTGCGATGGGTTTATCGGAAGGTAGCCCCATCGTAGGTCGAGGAGCACCACCTGTACTTTGTTGTGACTGTCAGCGGACCGTTTTCCCTCCGCGGATGGGTAAAACGTTTTATCGTATCGTATCGTATTGCTTTAGACAACAAAAAACACCGTCAGGTTTCACCGCAGTTGGGCGCACTTACCAGGAAGGAGCAGAGGAAGATGAAAGAGACAAAGTAGAAATAGGCAAACTCATTGCCACACTCGTGGCCCACGATCCCAGAGCGAGGGTCACACAGCTTGCCACCCAAGCACGACAACATGATGCTGTGCCAGGCCTCTCCCGTGGCACTCCTGAAACACACACACACACACACACACACACAAGGTCAGCTCCTGCCTTTCCCTGCCGATCAGCAAGTCACCCACCTAACGATTCATCTGAAAGGGTCAGCCCAGGGAGAAACTTCGACGGCCGGGTGGGGTTCAGAGAGGGACTCTGCGCTGTCCACGGGATTTCCGGGACCGCTGGGCACCGCGGGGGGTGGAATGCATCCTTGACAAGGAGTGCAACATAATTATATCGAAGGTATCACAAAATGCTGGAGTAACTCAGCGGGTCAGGCAGCATCTAGGAGAGAGGGAATGGGTGACGTTTCGGGTCTTCAGTCTGAAGAAGGGTCTCGACCCGAAACGTCACCCATTCCTTCTCTCCCGAGATGCTGCCTGACCTGCTGAGTTACTCCAGCACTTTGTGAATAAATACCTTCGAATTGTACCAGCATCTGCAGTTATTTTCTTATCATAGTTGTATAATAGTTTATTGTTTGTCTTGTATTATGCTGGTGGGTTCTGTTTTGGTTTTATTGTATTGTATATATTATTTTAATATTTGAATAAATATTTTTGATTAATAAAAAACAAAGGGAGAATCTTCGGGCAGCACGTTCAAGAGGGAGCTGGATAGAGCTCTTAATGATAGCGGAGTCAGGGGGTATGGGGAGAAGGCAGGAACGGGGTACTGATTGAGAATGATCAGCCATGATCACATTGAATGGCGGTGCTGGCTCGAAGGGCCGAATGGCCTCCTCCTGCACCTATTGTCTATTGTAATGTTCAGGATCGCACAGTACTGCAGTGGGCAGAGTTGCAGCCTCACAGTGCCAGAGACCAGGTTCCATCCTGACCTCGGGTTCTGTGTGTGTGTGTGTGTGTGTGTGTGTGGAGTTTGCACGTTCTCCCTTTGACAACGTGGGTCTCATCCCTGTGCTCCAGTTTCCCCCCACGTCCCCAAAAAAACGTGTGTGTGTGTGTGTGGGTTCGTCGGTTAATTGGCCCTCAGTAAAATAATTCCTCGGCTCGGGATCAAACCTGGGTCTCTGGAGCTGTGATGCAGCAGCTCCACCCGCTGCCCCACTGTGACTGCCCAAAGATGCTGTCTGTGTGGAGTTTGCACGTTCTCCCTGTGACTGAGTAGGGTGGTCCACCTCCCTCCCCATGATCCAATGATGAGCAAGTCAGTAGATTAGTTAGCAACTAGACCAAGTGGACCCGTTGGGCCCAAACCTCCCCTGCATTGGTGCAGCACCCTCTCCTCCCCCCCTCTCCCTTCTCCCCTCTCCCCTCTCCCCCCACCCCCCTCCCCTCCCCCCTCCTTCTCCCCTCTTCCCCTCCCCCATCCCCCTCAAACCCCCCTTATCCTCCCTCCCCCACTCTTCCCCTCCCCCTCTCCCGCCATCCCCCTCCCCTCCCCCCTCCTTCTCCCCTCTCCCCCCCACTCCCCTCCCCTCCCCCCTCCTTCCCTCCCTCTCCCCTCTTCCCCTCCCCCTCTCCCGCCATCCCCCTCCCCTCCCCCCTCCTTCTCCCCTCTCCCCCCCACTCCCCTCCCCTCCCCCCTCCTTCTCCCCTCTCCCCCCACTCCCCTCCCCTCCCCCCTCCTTCCCTCCCTCTCCCCTCTTCCCCTCCCCCTCTCCCCCCATCCCCCTCAACCCCCCTTATCCTCCCTCCCCCCTCTCCCCCCCACTCCACCCCCCTCTCCCCCCCCACTCCACCCCCTCCCACCCCTTCCCCTCCCCCTCTCCCCCCACTCCATTCCCCTCAACCCCCCTTATCCTCCCTCCTCCCCCCCTCCCTCCCCCCTTCCCCCCCTCCCTCCCTCCCTCCCTAGGAGATAGATTCAAACTTTAAAGCGTGAATAACTTAAAAAATATAACACCGATTTCAATGAAACTTCTCCCATTAGCACCAAAGGGACGACGGTGAGTAAGGTGGGCCTAAAATTGTCGCGCTATCGTGTTCCGTTTTGTCTGTAGTTCAGGAACAAACAAACAAACAAACGAGAGTTTTGCTACGTGGATGTGAGGAGGTGGTTGGAGAATGAGTGAACAGCTGATTGGGGAAGGGCGAGAGGACAGATGAGTGGGGACAAAGCGCCCGGCGGGATTGCTCTAAGAGCCAGTATAGATGTGATGAGCCAAATGGCCTCCTTCTATGTCATGAACAAATATGAGAAGTCACCACTCCCCACAGTCACCAACCCCATCAGTCCCTCGCTCCTTGTATAAGGGCTCTATCCCACCGTGAAATGCCGCGTCAGAATGTTAAAGGTGGGCAGTGTTCAGGCCACTGAGGTGCTTTATATTCTACGAGCTCTCAGCCACTGCAAGGGAGCACTTGGAGCCACAGACAAAGCTGGTGGCTGGGTGCACCTGGAGGTACGAAGGACGAGAACGATATCGGGGATGATTGGGTAAAGGTACGAGGAGCGTTGGAAGACTCTGGGCCTGTACACGCTAGAGTTCAAACACAGAAAGTAGGTGCAGGAGGAGGCCGTTTGGCCCTTCGAGCCAGCACCGCCATTCATTGTGATCGTGGCTGATCATCCACAATCAGTACCCCGTGCCTGCCTTCTCCCCATACCCCTTGATTCCACTAGCCGCTAGAGCTCTATTTAACTCTCTTTTAAATCCATCCAGTGAATTGGCCTCCACTGCCCTCTGCGGCAGAGAATTCCACAGATTCACAACTCTCTGGGTGACATTTTTTTTTTCTCACCTCAGTTCTAAATGGCCTCCCCTCTATTCTAAGACTGTGGGGCCCCTGGTTCTAGAAGGTCGAGGGGGGACTTAATTGAAACCTACCGGATAATGAAAGGCCTGGATAGAGTGGACGATGTTTCAACTAGTGGGAGAGTCTACAATCGGAGGGCACAGCCTGACAATTAAAGGAAGAAACTTCAGAATGGGGATGAGGAGGAATTTCTTTAGCCAGAGGATAATTAATCTGTGGAATTCATTGCCACAGACGGCTGTGGAGGCCAAGTCATTGGGTATTATTAAGGCGGAGATTAACATGGTTTTGATTAGTACGGGTATCAAAGGTTACTGAGTGAAGGGAGGAGAATGGGGTTAAGGGGTTGGACAGGCTAGATGCAGGAAGATTGTTCCCGATGTTGGGGAAGTCCAGAACAAGGGGTCACAGTTTAAGGATAAGGGGGAAGTCTTTTAGGACCGAGATGAGAACGTTTTTTTTCACACAGAGAGTGGTGAATCTGTGGAATTCTCTGCCACAGAAGGTAGTTGAGGCCAGTTCATTGGCTATATTTAAGAGGGAGTTAGATGTGCCCCTTGTGGCTAAAGGGATCAGGGGGTATGGAGAGAAGGCAGGTACAGGATACTGAGTTGGATGATCAGCCATGATCATACTGAATGGCGGTGCAGGCTCGAAGGGCCGAATGGCCTACTCCTGCACCTATTTTCTATGTTTCTATAAAATAGATCAGCCATGATTGAACAGCAGAGTAGATGGGCTGCATGGCCTAAATCTGCTCCCATGTCTAATGGACCTTCGCCCAAGCAGCTGTCAAAAGGCGAGAGGAACATGAAATGATGAATAAGGTTACTGGTACGCACCGAAAAAGTAGGGTTAGGGCTTGGAAGAATGTTCTGAAGTTGTTGTGGTGGTTGATATCGCTGTCTTCATCATCGTCCACAGCAATGTTTCCAAACACCTGCAAAAAAACAGACACCAGCCTGAGATTGGAGAAATAAAGAACTGCAGATGCTGCTTTACACCAAAGAAGGACACAAAGTGCTGGAGTAACTCAGCGGGTCAGGCAGCATCCCTGGAGAGAACATGGATAGGTGACGTTTTGGGTCGGGACCCTTCTCCAGACTGAAAGCAGGGCGTGGGAGTTGGGAGTTTTAGAGGTGGATGTAGGAAAAGCCTCGGATGGAGGCCAATTCTCTGAATACATTCAAGAGAGAGCTAGATAGAGCTCTTAAGGATAGCGGAGTCAAGGGGTATGGGGAGAAGGCAGGAACGGGGTACTGATTGAGAATGATCAGCAATGATCACATTGAATGGCGGTGCTGGCTCGAAGGGCCGAATGGCCTACTCCTGCACCTATTGTCTATTGTCTATTGACTTTCATATGAAGAAAGACTGGATAGACTCGGCTTGTACTCGCTGGAATTTAGAAGATTGAGGGGGGATCTTATAGAAACGTACAAAATTCTTAAGGGGTTGGACAGGCTAGATGCAGGAAGATTGTTCCCGATGTTGGGGAAGTCCAGAACAAGGGGTCACAGTTTAAGGATAAGGGGGAAGTCTTTTAGGACCGAGATGAGAAAGTTTTTTTTCACACAGAGAGTGGTGAATCTGTGGAATTCTCTGCCACAGAGGGTAGTTGAGGCCAGTTCATTGGCTATATTTAAGAGGGAGTTAGATGTGGCCCTTGTGGCTAAAGGGATCAGGGGTATGGAGAGAAGGCAGGTACGGGATACTGAGTTGGATGATCAGCCATGATCATATTGAATGGCGGTGCAGTCTCGAAGGGCCGAATGGCCTACTCCTGCACCTATTTTCTATGTTTCTATGACTGTCTGACCCACATTACAGTTCTCGGACAAGAGCCCTTTCCACGGTGGGTGGGCTCCAGTTTATAATAAAGGCCATTTTATAATAAATATCCATTTAAGAGTGGCACGGTGGCTCCCAGGACCAGAGTGTGGTTAGATCCTAACTCTGGGTGCTGCCTGTATGTTGTTTGTACGTTCTCCCTGTGACCACATGGGTTTTCTCCGGGTGCTCCGGTTTCCTCCCACACTCCAAAGGACGTGCAGGTTTGTAGGTTAATTGTCTTTGGTAGAAACAATTGTAAATTGTCCCTGGTGTGTAGGACAGTAGGTTTATAGTCAATAGTCAAGTTTATTTGTCACATACACATAAGTGAAATGAAAGATTACCCACAGTCCAACAATAAGACCAATAAGAATTAGCAATACCAATAAGCAATGACACACACACAATCACAAACCAACACAAAACAAAAAGAAACATCCATCACAGTGAGTCTCCTCCAGTCACCTCCTCACTGTGATGGAAGGCCACAATGTCTTTTCTCTTCCCCTGCCGTCTTCTCCCGTGGTCTCCCGTTGTAGTTGCCACGTTCCAGGACGCGTCAGACGGTGAAAGGTCCGCAGCGGGCCGACCCAACCCCCGCGACTCTGGGAGGGCGAAGACGCTGCCGCTGCACGTTGGGGCGGTCGTGGCTCCCGACATTGGAGACCCCGCCGGGCGGAGAAAATCCCGCGGCCTACTTCAGGCCGTGCCGGATGGTGAAAGGTCCGCGGCGGGCCGACCCAAGCCCCGCGATCCGGGGCGGGCGTAGACGCTGCCGCTGCCGGAGCTCCCGATGTCGCCCCCCACCCAGGGGGCTGCGAGCTTCCGACGTCCCCGCGGCCGGAGCCTCCACAGGCGAGTCCCAGGTGGAGGCCGCCAGCTCCAGGTGCATGGCCGATGGTAGGCCGCAGCGGGAACTGAGACACGACACAGAGACAACAGGTCGCGTCTCCGCTCGGACGAGACAATGGGGTGATCGCTGGTTAGCGTGGATTTGGTGGGCCGAAGGGCCTGTTTCCACGCTGTATCTCTAAAGTCTGAAGTCACTGTGTACAATCTGGGCATCATAGAACAGGAAGAGGATGCACAGCAGGTTCATGGGGATATGGTCAATCTGGTGATTTTAATGCAATGGAGACATTAAAAAGACTGGGGTTTTCTTTTGAACAGAGAAAGATAAGTGGAAACAGGGCCTTGGTGAGACTGCACCTGGAGTATTGTGTGCAGTTTTGGTCTCCTAATCTGAGGAAAGACATTCTAGCCTTAGAGGGAGAACAGAGAAGGTTCACCAGATTGATCCCTGGGATGGCAGGACTTTCATATGAAGAAAGACTGGATAGACTGGGCTTGTACTCGCTGGAATTTAGAAGACTGAGGGGGGATCTTATAGAAACATATAAAATTCTTAAGGGGTTGGACAGGCTAGATGCGGGAAGATTGTTCCTGATGTTGGGGAAGTCCAGAACCAGGGGTCACAGCTTAAGGATAAGAGGGAAGTCTTTTAGGACTGAGATGAGAAAACATTTCTTCACACAGAGAGTGGTGAGTCTGTGGAATTCTCTGCCACAGAGGGTAGTTGAGGCCAGTTCATTGGCTATATTTAAGAGGGAGTTAGATGTGGCCCTTGTGGCTAAAGGGATCAGGGGGTATGGAGAGAAGGCAGGTACAGGTTACTGAGCTGGATGATCAGCCATGATCATATTGAATGGCGGTGCAGGCTCGAAGGGCCGAATGGCCTACTCCTGCACCTATTTTCTATGTTTCTATGAAACTTAAGCACAATTAGCAAAAATATGACAGTCCTCGACAGGTCTGGAAGGTTTGAGTTACAAGGAGAGGTTGGATAGAGTGGGCCACTGTCTCTGGAGCTGAGGGGTGACCTTGAAGGGGCTTATAAAATCGGGAGGGGCATTAATGAGTCCGATAGTCACAGTCTTTTCCCCAGGGTAGTGGAGATTAAAACTAGCAGGCGTAGATAGTTTTTTTCCAAGACAGACACAAAAATCTGGAGTAACTCAGCGGGTCAGGTAGCATCTCTGGAGAGAAGGAATGGGTGACGTTTCGGGTCGAGACCCTTCTTCAGACTGATTTTTTTACCCATTGGTCCAAACGAGTCCAGCTCTGTCGACCAACCCATCATTTCTGGAGACCCTGGTGACTGGTGGAGATGGTGGGGTTGGGGGGGGGGGGGGGGGGGGGAGTGGGTGAGGTTGGAGTTTGCTGTTAGATGGTTAACTTTACCACATCTTCCAGTGATATCAGCTCTGGGTGGCCACAGAACCATGTCCCATCATTGGACAAAGTTGCCTGTCCCAGCTTGCAAGAGGTTGACAATAGACAATAGGTGCAGGAGGAGGCCATTCGGCCCTTCGAGCCAGCACCGCCATTCAATGTGATCATGGCTGGCGACATTAACTGGCGACTTTAGTTGAGAGATGCAGGAAAGAAACAGGCCCTTCAGCCCACTGAGTCCATACTAACACAACACAGTGCTAGCTAAAATGTCCTTTGCAAACACTGGATGAAAATAGCAGCTCATCTCCAGTTTAGATCATTGATATTATGTATTAAATGCAATTTTGCAGTTTTTTGTTAAAAGATATAACACCAGAGTCACAGTAAAACTCTGGTAACCTAACACAACAAGGTATTTATTCACAAAATGCTGGAGTAACTCAGCGGGTCAGGCAGCATCTCAGGAGAGAAGGAATGGGTGACGTTTCGGGTCGAGACCCTTCTTCAGACTGATGTCAGGGGGGCGGGACAAAGGAAGGATATCGGTGGAGACAGGAAGATAGAGGGAGATCTGGGAAGGAGGAGGGGAAGAGAGGGACAGAGGAACTATCTAAAGTTGGAGAAGTCAATGTTGATACCGCTGGGCTGCAAGCTGCCCAAGCGAAATAAGATAGTTCCTCTGTCCCTCTCTTCTCCTCCTCCCCTTCCCAGATCTCCCTCTATCTTCCTGCCTCCACCTATATCCTCCCTTTGTCCCGCCCCCCCTGACATCAGTCTGAAGAAGGGTCTCGACCCGAAACGTCACCCATTCCTTCTCTCCAGAGATGCTGCCTGACCTGCTGAGTTACTCCGGCATTTTGTGTCTGTCTTCGATTTAAACCTGCATCTGCAGTTCCTTCCTACACCACTGATGACCATGTTGTGTTAGAAAATAACTGCAGATGCTGGTACAAATTGAAGGTATTTATTCACAAAATGCTGGAGTAACTCAGCAGGTCAGGCAGCATCTCAGGAGAGAAGGAATGGGTGTTGGACAGCGTTCCAAAATGTGGTCGTTCTCTCCCCCATCTACCCAACCCTTGGATTACGAAGAGAAACCTTGACTCACCTGCATTCCAATGATAGCATAAATGAAGAACAGCATCGCGATCAAGAGACAGACGTAAGGCAAGGCCTGAAAAATAAAATCAACCACACAGGTAATGATACACTTTGGTAGAAGCAATAGACAATAGGTGCAGGAGGAGGACATTCGGCCCTTTGAGCCAGCACCGCCATTCAATGTGATCATGGCTGATCATTCTCAATCAGTACCCCGTTCCTGCCTTCTCCCCATACCCTCTGACTCCGCTATCCTTAAGAGCTCTATCCAGCTCTCTCTCGAATGCATTCATAGAATTGGCCTCCACTGCCTTCTGAGGCAGAGAATTCCACAGATTCACCACTCTCTGACTGAAAAAGTCTTTCCTCATCTCAGTTCTAAATGGCCTACCCCTTATTCTTAAACTGTGGCCCCTGGTTCTGGACTCCCCCAACATTGGGAACATGTTTCCTGCCTCTAACGTGTCCAACCCCTTAATAATCTTTTATCTTCCCTCGTGAACCATCCTATAACCAACAAGAGAGTGGTCCTGACCTCTCATCTACCTCATTGGAGACCCTCGGTCTCTCTTTAAGCGGACTTTACTGGACTTTATCTTGCACTAAACATTATTCCCTTGATCCTGTATCTGTACACAGTGGACGGCTTGATTGTAATCATGTATAGTCCGCTGTAATCTTTCCACTGACTGGATAGCACGCAAGCAAGAAAAGCTTCTCACTGTAGCTTGGTGCACATGACATATCTATATACTAAAACTCTCGTTTGTTTGTTTGTTTGTTCCTGAACTACAGATAGCGCGACAATTTTAGGCCCACCTTACTCACCGTCGTCCCTCTGGTGCTAATGGGAGAAGTTTCATTGAAATCGGTGTTATATTTTTTAAGTTATTCACATTTTAAAGTTTAAATCTATCTCCTAGGGAGGGAGGGAGGGAGGGGGTGGAGTGAGGGGGGGGAGGGAGGATAAGGAGGATGGAGTGGGGGGGGAGAGGGAGGGAGGGGGGGAAAGGGGGAGGGAGAGAGGAGGGGGTGGAGAGGGGGAGGGAGAGGGGAGGGGGAGAAGTGAGGGGGGAGGGACGGGGAGGGAGGGGAGGGGGAGAAGGGGGATGGAATTGGGGGAGAGGGAGGGGAGGGAGGACAGGGGGAGAGAGAGGGGAAAGGGGGACGGAGAGAGGAGGGGGGAGGAGAGGGGGAGGGGGGGTGGGGGGAGGGGGGGTGGGGGGAGGGGAGATCAGGGGGGAGGATCAGGGGGGGTTGATGGGGATGGAGTGGGGGAGGAAGGGAAGGGGAGGTGGAAGGATGGGGAGGAGGGAGGATAAGGGGGATGGAGTGGGGGGGGAGAGGGAGGGAGGGGGGAAGGGGAGAGGGAGGGAAGGGGAGGGAGAGAGGAGGGGGGAGGGGGAGGGGGGTGGAGGGAAGGGGAGGGAGAGAGGAGGGGGGGTGGAGGGATGGGGAGGAGGGAGGGGAGGGGGGATGGAGGACAGGGGAGAGCGGGAGGGAGGGATGGGGGGAAGGGGGGAAGGGGGAGGAGAGAGTGCTGCACTGATGCAGGAGAGGTTAGGTCCCAACGGGTCCATTTGGTCTAGTAATAAACGAAGTTAAACTGAACCACCACTGCCAAACCTGCACCATCGACAGATGCACTGTGTCGTTAGCAGGAGTGAGCATCTCAAGGCTCAGTGAGGCACCAAAGCCAGAGGCAGGTCTTACCTTGAAGGACTGAACGAACGTCCACAGTAAGATACGGATGGTGTAGCCTTGCCTCAACAGCTTGATGAGCCTGGCGGCGCGGAAAAGCCGCAGGAAGCTGAGGTTGATGATGTTTTTCTGCAAGGGGCGAGATGAGGGGCAGAGGTTAAAGGCGGACTGCATGGCCCCCCGTTTCCCCCCCCTCTGCTCGCGCCGGTCACGAAGGCCGCGTAAGAGAACACTCCCGTCAAAACAAGTCTGGCCGTCATCCAATCATGGGAAAGAACGGGTTTCCTCGTTAAGATGTTAAAAGACGTATAAATATTTGCAATACCTATACATTTCTTAACATAACCAAATGCACTGTTCTTTGACACAAGCAAGGCATCATGTGGAGTCTACCACACACTAAAGATGCACAGAAAGCATGATATGCAAGCACACGGCAGATATCAAACCACATCTCTTATAATAAGTGTAGACTACCTTGCCTGTCGTGCAAGAGCAAAATGCAGTAACCAAATGCAATCTGTCTTTGCAAAGAGCTGGGGATGGGTGGGTGGGGGGGGGGGGGGTGGGTGGGGGTGGGTGGGGGGGGGGGGTGAGGGTGGGTGGGTGGGGGGGGAGAAGGGGTTTGGGTGGTTGAGGCCTGGATAATGAACCAGCAGCTCCTTTGAAATGCATGCAGCAAATTAACATTTCCACTCATGCCATTGTTTAATCGACTCTCACTTCTCCCGCAAAGAGCAATTAAAAATAAAAATAAAATCCAATGAATCCTTCATCTTGCCACTGCCTCGCCTCCGACGTTTGATTGACATTACCCTTTCAAATGTTGCTCTCGTCCCGTCTCAGGACTTTGGACAAGGCCACGCACGGAAGTCAGGCCCACAGGGTTAGACCCAATGGGACCCAAGGCAAGTTGGATCCGATATCTAAAACTGGCCGAGTAATAGTTGTCAAGGAGTAAGGATGGAGTTTGCACGTTCTCCCTGTGACCTCGTGGGTTTCCTCCGGGTGCTCTGGTTTCCTCCCACGCCCCAAAGACGTGCAACTCTGTACGTTACATCAGCCGCTCGTAAATTGTCCCTCGTGTGCAGGGTGCAAAAGTGGGATAACATTGAACAGGCGTGTGGGTGATCAATGGTCGGCGTGGACAGGGTGGGCCGAAGGGCCTGTTTCCATGCTGTGTCTCCAAACCAGTGGTTCTTACCCTGGGGGTTGTTTGGGGTTTTTCCGGGGGTCATGAAAGGGTCATAAATGAAATTATCCCAACCCATTGACTGAGTATTGGCAGGCATGTTTTCATATATTGGGCTGGGTTTTTTTTCAATTTTTGCTTCGGGGATCACAGTACTGACCAAGAATGTCTATTGGGGACGTGGGGCCAAAAAGGTTAAGAAACTTTTGTCTAAACGAAACTAAACGTGGAGGCTAAAAGTTGGTACGCACCCACTATTCAACATAGTTATTTACTTGCCTATTTAATACACTCATTCAAAGACGAATTTTGTTATCTGACAATTGATCAGTTTTAACTTGTAAATTGATTGCACATCAATTGTCAGGGCTATTGATCTTCATGTTCTTAAGTGATAGGAGCGGAATTGGGCCATTCGGCCCATCAGGACTACTCCACCATTCAAACATGGCTGATCTATCTCTCCCTCTCAACTCCATTCTCCTGCCTTCTCCCCAGAACCCCTACTAGTCTGTTCTGGGATATTGCTTTTTGTAATGAAGGATTCTTATCCATTGCCCATGGATATATTCACTGGATAAATCGGAAGCAGTAGCACACAGGCACAATCACAAGACTTTTCCACAAGGTCGCGGTGGAAGAGTCCAAAGCAGGAAGTGAAGCCCAATGACAATCCAAAGGTGCCTTCGATTCTAAAGATTTAAACAGCCATCCGTCTCAAACATGTGAATGAATGTGAGACGATTCATTTGAGGTTGGCACGGAGGTGGTAGAGTTGCCGCCTTACTGCGCCAGAGGCCCGGGTTCGATCCTGACTACGGGCGCTGTTTGTACGTTCTCCCCGTGACCTGTGCAGGTTTCCTCTCACACTCCAAAGACGTACAGGTTTGTAGGTTAATTGGCTTCGGTAAAATTGTAAATTCTTCCTAGTGTGAAGGATAGTGGTAGTGCTGGTCGGCACGGACTCGGTGGACCGCAGGGCATGTTTCTGCGGGGGGGGGGGATCTTATAGAAACATATAAAATTCTTAAGGGGTTGGAGAGGCTAGATGCGGGAAGATTGTTCCCGATGTTGGGGGAGTCCAGAACCAGGGGTCACAGCTTAAGGATAAGGGGGAAGTCTTTTAGGACCGAGATGAGAAAACATTTCTTCACACAGAGAGTGGTGAGTCTGTGGAATTCTCTGCCACAGAAGGTAGTTGAGGCCAGTTCATTGGCTATATTTAAGAGGGAGTTAGATGTGGCCCTTTTTGCTAAAGGGATCAGGGGGTATGGAGAGAAGGCAGGTACAGGTTATTGAGTTGGATGATCAGCCATGATCATATTGAATGGCGGTGCAGGCTCGAAGGGCCGAATGGCCTACTCCTGCATCTATTTTCTATGTTTCTATGTTTCTATCTCTAAAGTCTAAAGATACTAGTGTCAGCTTCTGTTCCTTGGTTTATAGTTTAGTCACTGCCTTTGCTAATCTTCTGTTGGCTTTGTTGTAATCCTATTTATCCTTTGCGGGTTTTCTCACTGCCGGCAGCCAAATCCCTTCACTCACTAAGGCAGATTTTTTTATCTGGTCAGGAGATTAGATGAGCAGTTACCAGGGACAAAGGTTAGTGGACAGGTTCACATGTGGGATTCGTGGGATCAGTGTTGGATTTTGAAACACAGAAAATAGGTGCAGGAGGAGGCCATTCGGCCCTTCGAGCCAGCACCGCCATTCAATATGATCGTGGCTGATCATCCAGAATCAGTACCCCGTTCCTGCTTTCTCCCCATATCCCTAATTCCATTAGCCCTAAGAGCTATATCTAACTCTCTCTTTTAAATTCACCCAGTGAATTGGCCTCCACTGCCTTCTGTGGCAGAGAATTCCACAGATTCACAACACTCTGGGTGAAAAAGTTTTTCCTCATCTCAGTCCTAAATGGCCTACCCCTTATTCTTAAACTGTGACCCCCTGGTTCTGGACTTCCCCAACATCGGGAACATTTTTCCTCCATCCTGCCTGTCCAATCGCATAAGAATTTTCTACGTTTCTATAAGATCCCCTCTCATCCTTTTAAATTCCAGTGAATATAAGCCCAGTCGAGTATTTGCAAATACTCACTGTATTGATGGGGCAGAAAAATCTCCTGTCTAAGTGGGCCAAAGGCACTAATACAGATGGCAGTGTAGGCAGTCTGCACAGAATCATCAAATTAGCTAGATATTAATAGAGTGAGGAAGAATATCTTTGGAAAGAGGGTGGTGAATCTGTGGAATTAATTGCTACAGATGGCTGTGGAGGCCAAGTCAATGGATATTTTTAAGGTGGACATTGACAGATTCTTGACTAGTAGGGGGAGGGGGGTTATGGGGAGAAGGCAGGAGAATGGGGTTGAGAGGGAAAGGTAGATCAGCCATGATTGAATGGCGGAGTAGACTTGAGGGGCCGAATGGCCCCAATTCTGCTCCTATAACTTATGGATTGAGTGAAAGGGGAAATAAAACTGTGGTAAGAAGACTTTAGTACATTGAACTGTGTGAAAAGCAGAAACTGAAGCAGTCTTTTACATACTGTGGATCTTTAAAGACGGAGGAATTAATATTCAAGGTAGACACAAAATGCTGGAGTAACTCAGCGGGACAGGCAGCATCTCTGGAGAGAAGGAATGGGTGAGGTTTCGGGTCGGGTTTCGACGTTTCGGGTCCGCTGCAGACTCGGTGGAGCGTTAGAGAGCGGTGGAGCCCGGCGCGGACTCGATGGGCCGAAGGGCCTCTTTCCGCGCCGTATCTCTAAACTAAACACAAACTAAGGCCTAAGCAAAATGCTGGAGTAACTCAGCGGGTCAGGCAGCATCTCTGGAGAGAAGGATTGGGTGACGTTTCGGGTCGAGACTCTTCTCTAGTCTTCTCGACCTGAAACGTCACCCATTTCTTCTCCCCAGAGATGCTGCCTGCCTGACAGGAAGATAGAGGGAGAACTGGGAAGGGGGAGGGGAAGAGAGGGACAGAGGAACTATCTAAAGTTGGAGAAGTCAATGTTCACACCGCTGGGCTGCAAGCTGCCCAAGCGAAATATGATAGCTCCTCTGTCCCTCTCTTCCCCTCCCCCTTCCCAGTTCTCCCACTATCTTCCTGTCTCCACCTATATCCTCCCTTTGTCCCGCCCCCCCGACATCAGTCTGAAGAATGGTCTCGACCTGAAATGTCACCCATTCCTTCTCTCCAGAGATGCTGCCTGACCTGCTGAGTTACTCCAGCGTTTTGTGATACCTTCGATTTGTGCCAGCATCTGCAGTTATTTTCCTACACAAATTTTAGTCCCACGTGGTTGGCCTCTGCAAGATCCTTCGCAGTGCGTGTGTCATGCAGCATGTCCCAGCTCAGGAGATGTTCCATAATCTGGAGGCCCCGTCCACACTGGCAGTCTGCCACATCTTCAGTGTACCCCCACTTCTAAGGTCTTGCTTTGTGCAGACTATGCTAAGGTGCAGGCAGAACTAACTCTCTATGATTTGGAGGTGAATTGGGGGAGTCCCAAAGCCATGCTAAAAAACACAATGCAAGGTAGCAACAGCAGTTCACAGTTCAGCAGTGCGTGCCATGCCAAGGGTACTTAGTTCGTGAATGCATTAGGCTCAAAAAGTCACAAACCAACCGTGGTCTATATGTAGATGTTGTTGATGGATGATTGGAATTGGATTGCATTTGAGATTGATTTGCAACCCGTTTAAAAATTAGTTGGCATGGACACAGAGACGCAAACATGGATGGACACATGAATTTCATAGTGCATTTTGATTGGATGAGTTATTTCAGAAGGCGTTGAGCCATTTAAGCACAGATTAAAGACAGCATGTGAAAAGATAAAACAAGATAAAGAGTCAATCATTAACGGTATCTCACTTTCTTCCTCTGCCAATGATCTTACATCAAAATACAATAAATAGTGACAGACTGGTACACACAGGAATGGTTGACAACAAGTGTGGGTTGGAGAGAGACTCTCTCCCTTGTACATGGTTTGCACTTTACTCTCGACAAGGCAGTGCCATTAGTACAAAGGGAGTTAACTGACGGGCAACATAATGCAATGTGGTCCTTAAATTCTCAGGGTCCCAAATTGAGCATAGAGGTTAAGTGAGCAAGACACCCACACGAGAGGGTGGGGACTAGGGTTGCCAACTGTGCCGTATTAGCCGGGACATCCCGTATTTTGGGCTAAATTGGTTTGTCCTGCATTGTCCCGTATTAGGCTGTCGGCCGGGACAGTGTCGGCTAACGGCTAACAGTGTTCGGGGAGCAGGGCCGAGTGCGTTCGCCTAATGGAGGTTGCTTAGCAACCCGCCTCCCGGCCCGGGCGGCCGCCATTGGTGGAGCGGGAGCACGTGGCCGCTGGCTGGGTGAGGTCACGTGGGGCGCGGGACGGTGACGTCACCTTGTCCCGTATTTGGGAGTGAGATAGTTGGCAACCCCTAGTGGGTACACTTGGCCTGCATTCCATTAATCTCTGTCGTTGGTACAGGAGGTTAATGTTCAATGGCAAACTTTGATTCTAACCAGGCCTGGACACAGCAAGAACTAATCCCCACTGGATGTGTCCAGTCCCTGCCTGTTGCCAGGTAGTTGAACCAATCCATCACTGTGAGGCAGGGATCATCAGGCATGCAGAGAAAATGTCCACATTGAATATGATCCCCATTCACCACTTTCACACGTACCTTTCAAAGGAGAAACCTGGAATAAACAAATGGCAAACCCCCCCTTCTTGTACATAGAGCCAAGCTTGGAGTTCCAACTCCATTTACGCACACATCATCCTCAATAATAAACATTCATCCTTTCCTCTATGCAACACATTGTCATTAAGTTATGGTCCCTTTACATAAAACTAAGGCTCACAAACTGTACCATAAGAGTTTTTGTTATGGGTAAACACAGCAGGAAGAAGGGTCTCGACCCGATACGTTCGGTCTGAAGAAGGGTCTCGACCCGAAACGTCACCCATTCCCTCTCTCCCGAGATGCTGCCTGACCCGCTGAGCACCAAGGTCACTCCTGAGCATCAAGGTCACTCCAGCATTTTGTGTCTACCTTCGAGCATCTGCAGTTTTTTTCCGACAGGAGGATACACTAAACTGGAGTAACTCAGTGGGCCAGGCAGCATCTCTGGAGAAAAGTTTCGGGTTGAGACCCTTCTCGAGCTGAAGACAAGTGCACACGTAGGCAAGTGGCGTCTGCTCCCTGAGGTTCAATGATCGGATGCTGGAGTGACCTTGGTGCTCGCAAGCAACGTTGGCAGAGAGTTGTCCATGTCTCCCGTACATTGTCCCGTACATCCCACTGCAGCGGGCAGCAGATAGGTGAGGACTTAAGACACCCGGTCCCCAAAATCTCCAGGAATCCCGCCAACCTCCTCTGTACAGGATATACAAGGTCCCCTTCGGTGCGGGTCGAATTCAACCCCTTACGGCCAGAGCTCTCAAACTGCATTGCAGCAAGGAAGACTGAGGAAGACTTGTGTTGTGCTGAACTGGTTATAACAGTCAAGCCTTCCCTTGCCTGTACCATTAGGCGGTGAAGCCCCCCTGCTGATTGATTGAGCATGCTGCATCCTCTAGACATTTCTCCATCGGGATTACAAGCACAGGCACTGACCTACGCAACAGGGGCAGATGGTGGTGTTCTGGGATCAATGAATCACCTGGCTTGGTAACGTCAAAGAGACTCAAATCCCACTAGGTAGACACAAAATGCTGGAGTAACTCAGCGGGTCAGGCAGCATCTCTGGAGAGAAGGAATGGGCGACGTTTCGGGTCGAGACCCTTCTTCATTCAGAACGAAACGTCACCCATTCCTTCTCTCCAGAGATGCTGCCTGACCCGCTGAGTTACCCCAGCATTTTGTGCCTACCTTCGATTTAAACCAGCATCTGCAGTTTTCTTTCCTTAAATCTCACTACATCTGGGACGGGGCGGGGGAGGGGGGAGCATCTTAATGATGTTAGGCATCACGTACTTGGACGATGGGTGGCAAGAATGATCATCTCCTTGCTGCCCCCCCTCCCCCCCCCCCAACCCTACGTATACCCCTCCTGCAGAGATGCAAGCATTGTAGATTAGGAGTTTAAATGCTTTTGGTTCACACTTACCCAAAACTCTGTCACTAATATATCAGTGACGCTGCCCAAGACAGTGACAAAATCAAATACATTCCAAGCATCCTGAAAATAGTTCTGTGGAGCAACAACACAAAGCAACGGCATCAGCAGTGGTTAGCATTCAAGCAAAGTTCCTCCTCCACCCCACCCCTCCCCCACCCCCCGCTGGGCTACCAAGCACGTGGCTTTGTTTGGAGGTACAGCACGGAAACAGGCCCTTCGGCCCACCGGGTCCATGCTGACCATCATTCACCGCCTCACACTAGTTCTACGTTATTTCCACTTTCGCATCCACTCCCTACACACACACACACGGGGCAGTTTACAGAGGGAGGGGAGGGGAGGGGGAGGGAGGAAAGAGGGGGAGGGGAGGAAGGGGGATAGAGGAAGGGGAGGGAAGGGGGGGAGGGGGACAGAGGGGGGTAGAGGAAGGGGGAGGGGAGGGGGAAGGAGGAAAGGGGGAGGGAGGGGGACGGGAGGGGGGGTAGAGGAAGGGGGAGGGGAGGGGGAGGGAGGAAAGAGGGGGAGGGAGGGGTTTGGGAGGGGAGGGTAGAGGAAGGGGGAGGGGAGGGGGGAGGAAAGAGGGGGGATGGGAGGGGGATAGAGGAAGGGGAGGGGAGGGGGGGAGGAAAGAGGGGGAGGGAGGGGGGATGGGAGGGGGAGGGGGTAGAGGAAGGGGGAGGGGAGGGGGGGAGGAAAGAGGGGGAGGGAGGGGGACGGCACGGGGGTAGAGGAAGGGGGAGGGGAGGGGGTGCCAATTTTGAACGTCTCTTCCTTCCTCCCCTCCTTAGCCTTCTCTCCTGACGTACACAGACTCCTGATTAAACAATGCTTCAGTTCGAGAGTTCTCATCCTGGTTTTCAAACCCCTCCAACTCCCCAATCCTACCATCTTCATGAGAATAGAAGCATAGAAAGTAGGTGCAGGAGGAGGTCATCATCTGGCCATTCGAGCCAGCACCGCCGTTCATTGTGATCATGGCTGGTCATCCACAAGCAGTTTATATAGGCGGACAAATCTACAGCTGTGGATTAGCCTCCTCACATCTCTCCCTTCCTCCACCATCCTGTCCCGACTTTGGCCCACCCGCGCCAACATGTGGCCTGGCAACAATGTTAGATGGGCGATGGTCCTGGGGAATTGCTGGGGACATTGTTGTTGTGTCAAATGTGCCACATCAGCAGAGATCACTTTTGTCGGTGGTGTACATCAAGGACTATCCAGGATTTGGTTCAAACCACTCAGTGGAATGGTAAAACTGACTGCCATGTTATTTGACTGAGGAAGTGCTTTGGAGACTGTCATATGTTGAAAGACTGGAGCGACTAGGCTTGTATACACTGGAATTTAGAAGGATGAGAGGAGATCTTATCGAAACGTATAAGATTATTAAGGGGTTGGACACGTTAGAGGCAGGAAACATGTTCCCAATGTTGGGGGAGTCCAGAACAAGGGGCCACAGTTTAAGAATAAGGGGTAGGCCATTTAGAACTGAGATGAGGAAAAACTTTTTCTGTCAGAGAGTTGTGAATCTGTGGAATTCTCTGCCTCAGAAGGCAGTGGAGGCCAATTCTCTGAATGCATTCAAGAGAGAGCTAGATAGAGCTCTTAAGGATAGCGGAGTCAGGGGGTATGGGGAGAAGGCAGGAACGGGGTACTGATTGAGAATGATCAGCCATGATCACATTGAATGGCGGTGCTGGCTCAAAGGGCCGAATGGCCTCTTCCTGCACCTATTGTCTGTTGTCTATTGTCTATTGAGACGTTTGGACAAGTAAATGCTTCGGAAAGGTTTCGAGGGATATGGGCCAAATGCAGGCAAGTGGGGTGAGTGTAGACGGGGCACCTTGGTCGGCATGGGCAAGTTGGGCTGAAGGGCCTGTATCCATGCTATATGACTCTATGACTTTAGTTTAGAGATACAGCGTGGAAACAGGCCCTTCGGCCCACCGGGTCCGCGCCGATCAACGATCCCCGCACATTAACACTATCCCACACCCACTAGGGACAATTTTGTACATTTGCCCAGCCAATTAACCTACATACCTGTACGTCTTTGGAGTGTGGGAGGAAACCGAAGATCTCGGAGAAAACCCACGCAGGTCACGGGGAGAACGTACAAACTCCGTACAGACGGCGCCCGTAGTCGGGATTGAACCCGGGTCGACGGCGCTGCATTCGCTGTAAGGCAGCAACTCTACCGCTGCGCCACCGTGCCGCCCAATTGACTCTAACCAATTGCTTTATTGCTAAACAACACTGGGGAAGCGCATGGACCTAGATGTTGCGATCGGGCAAGATGGTACCTGGGATGCAATGCTGCCTTTGGCAAATAGTGCATTCATCCCCTCACACATGGAGATAGTTACCAGAGGAGATAGAGGGCTACTTCACCCTTATAAGGAGAACAGAACATCAGGGGCCAATACCAATGATATCAGACGCGTGGCATGTACTCACCAGAATTCCAAAGGCAACAATCTTCAGAATACATTCACATGAAAACAAAATGGTGAACACCATATTGAGATACTTGAGAACATCGTCGTAAGACTGTGGTTGATCGGAAAACTAAAATAAGAAAAAGAGAACTTGATTACTGATTCCACATTGTGTTATTCCACCCGTGAAGACGCGAACTGGAGATAGACACAAAGTGCTGGAGTAACTCAGCGGGTCAGGCAGCATCTCTGGAGTAAACGGATGGGTGACGTTTCAGATCAGAACCCAACGTCGGACTGAAAGTAGAGGGGAGAGAACTGGAGGTAGGAGGTAGTAAAAGGCAGGTAACAGGGCCGGGAACAGATGGCCATTGTAGGGTGGAGCCTACAATGGTTCATTGTTGGCTGGGGAAGAGGTGATAAAGAAGGGAGGAAACTCACTAGAGAATAATATACTTTGGTTCTAGGAAAATAGGAAGAGACAATTTTGCAATCTAATAGAAGTTGCTTTTCCCAAAACGTCTGGAATTGCCCTGGTGTCAAATATTGTCAATAGACAATAGACAATAGACAATAGGTGCAGGAGTAGGCCATTCAGCCCTTCGAGCCAGCACCGCCATTCAATGCGATCATGGCTGATCGCATTCTTTTCTAATGAAAAGCGCTGATCTCTGCCCGTGGCAAACTGTAAGAACATAGGAAACTGAAGCAGAAGTGGACCAAATGTACCTGCACCGCCATTCCATCAGATCACAGGTGAACCCGTACCCCACACATGCTTTCCCACCAATTCCTGGACCTTCTGAATTCCCTCACTGTCCAAAAGTCTGTGGATGCCCAGATCATGGAGGACCAGAGGACAGAGGTTCAAGACGAAGGGGGAAAGATTAAAGAGGAATTTTAATAGGAGCTGAGAACCTCCCCCGATGTAGGAGCTTGATCGCCCCGTCGCCAGGGCCCGACCACCGTCTAGGGGAGTAAGATCACCCCATCAGTGGAAGGTTCTAGGCCCCTGACTGCTGGAGGACAAGGAAGGGAAGAGATACAATTTTTCTTCGCCTTCCATCACAGTGAGGAATGTGGAGGAGTCACTGTAGTGGATGTTTAAGTCAACATGTATTTTGTGTGTTCTGTTGCTTTTTATTGGCATGACTGTATGGCAAATGACGTTCCTCGCATGTTGCAAAACCTACTTGGCTAATAAAGTCTGATGAATCTGAATCGTAGCCTTTTCACACAAAGGGGTGGTGGGTGCCTGGAACCAGCTGCCAGAGGAGGTAGTTGAGGCTGGGGCCATCACTACATTTAAGAAACAATTAGACCGGTCGGTCCATGGTTAGGGCAGGTTTGGAAGGATAGGGACCAAATGCAGGCAGGTGGAACTTGTGTAGTTGGCCGGTGTGGGCAAGTTGGCCCAGTTTCCACGCTGCCTGACTATCTCAGCCTTGGATATACTCAGTGACTGAGCATGCAAAGCCCCTGAGGTACGGAGTACTGTGCACTAACCTTCATCATTAGCACCACAGTGTTGAGGGCAATCATGGCCATGATCGTGTACTCGAATGGAGGTGACACCACAAACTGCCACATCTTGTACTGGAAGGTCTGTTTGTTCTGTGGCATGTGGCGCGTTAAGGGTTTGGCACTGATAGCAAAATCGATGCAGGCTCTCTGCAAGAGAACAAACCACACCATTATCACACCATCACCACACCATCACCACACCATCACCACACCATCACCACACCATCACCACACCATCACCACACCATCACCACACCATCGCCACGCCATCATCACACCATCAACACACCATCGCCACGCCATCATCATCACCACACCATCACCACACCATCACCACACCATCACCACACCATCATCACACCATCGCCACACCATCATCATCACACCATCATCACACCATCATCATCACACCATCATCACACCATCACCATCATCACACCATCACCACACCATCATCACACCATCACCACACCATCATCATCACCACACCATCATCACACCATCACCACACCATCATCATCACCTCTTGGGACAATTTACAATTTTACCGAAGCCAATTAACCTACAGACCTGTATGTCTTGGGATGTGGTAGGAAACTGGAGCTCCTGGGGAAAACCCACGCAGGTCACGGGGAGAACGTACAAACTCCCTGTGCAGACAGCACCCGTAGTCAGGATGGAATCTGGGTCTCTGGCGCTGTGAGGCAGCAACTCTACCGCTGCGCCACCATGCTGCCCACTTGGCAGGGAATACCCAGTGTTCTCAAGAGACAGAATTGTCACCCTGTGTACCCATCCATAAAACACTTCTGACATTGTCCCACTTGTTGTGATATTGCAAGGACTATTGTCAAGCACCACGAGTGCCATGGCTGCCCAATTGGTGACTGCAACATTTGGCCTCCTAGGAGCACCGACGGAAATCATCTCCGACAACGGCCCACAATTTGTTGGAGAACCGTTCAAGTCCATGTGCAGGCGATGGGGATTCACCCATATGACGTCCTCACCCAGGTACCCTCAGTCGAATGGATTTGTTGAGAGAATGGTACGAACGGTGAAGTCCATCATCAAGAAGTCCTTGACAACGGGACAGAGTGTAGCAGCAGCTTTACTCAACTTGCGTACTACGCCGATTGATTCCAAGTTACCGTCACCAGCAGAGATGATGTTTGGAGGACAGATCTGGACACCACTACCCACTAACCTTGACACGAACAAGGCATACCAAGGGCAAACAAAGTAGTCCTTGTGATATTACAAAATAGTCCTTGCGATATCACAACACCACAATGCTCGATAAGCTTTACGTGAATGTATTTAATCTCTAACCGTGGTTTGCAAACACAACGGTACCTCATTTTTCTCCAGGCTGTAGTCCTCCATCATTTTATCTCCCTGCTCTTGAAAGGTGATGATGATCAAGGCCACGAAGATGTTCACAAAGAAGAAGGGGAAGACCACAAAGTAGACGACGTAGAAGATGGACATTTCCATCCTGTAACCAGGGCTGGGTCCTTGGTTCTCGTAGGTGGCGTCCACAGAATGTTTCAGCACGCTGCACAGAACAGCAGGATCGAGAATCAGATCATAGAGTGATACAGTGTGGAAACAGGCCCTTCCTCCCAACTTGCCCACAACGGCCAACATGTCCCAGCTACACTAGTCCCACTTGCCTGCGCTTGGCCCATATCCCTCCAAACTTGTCCTATCCATGTGCCTACCTGTCTAACTGTTTTAGATTTAGATTTTTTTTAGATTTAGATATACAGCGCGGAAACAGGCCCTTCGGCCCACCGGGTCCGCGCCGCCCAGCGATCCCCGCACATTAACACTATCCTACACACACTAGGGCCAATTTGTACATTTGCCCAGCCAATTAACTTACATACCTGTACGTCTTTGGAGTGTGGGAGGAAACCGAAGATCTCGGAGAAAACCCACGCAGGTCACGGGGAGAATGTACAAACTCCGTACAGACGGCGCCCGTAGTCAGGATCGAACCTGAGTCTCCGGCGCTGCATTCGCTGTAAGGCAGCAACTCTACCGCTGCGCCACCGTGCTGCCAATTAATTTATTCACAAAATGCTGGAGTAACTCAGCAGGTCAGGCAGCATCTCGGGAGAGAAGGAATGGGTGACGTTTCGGGTCGAGACCCTTCTTCAGACTCGAAACGTCACCCATTCCTTCTCTCCCGAGATGCTGCCTGACCTGCTGAGTTACTCCAGCATTTTGTGAATAAATCGATTTGTACCAGCATCTGCAGTTATTTTCTTGTGCCGCCAATTAACATTGGTATAGTCCCAGCCACAACTACGTCTTCTGGCAACTTGTTCCATACACCCATCACCCTTTGTGTGAAAAGGTTACCCCTCGGATTCCTATGAAATCTTTTCCCCTTCACCTTGAATCTATGGCCTCTGGTCCTCGATTCCCCTACTCTGGGCAAGAGACTCTGTGCATCTACCCGATCTATTCCCCTCATGATTTTGTACACCTCAATAAGACCACCCCTCATCCTCCTGCGCTACATGGAATAGAGACCCAACCTACTCAACCTCTCCCTATAGCTCACACCCTCTAGTCCTGGTAACATCCTCATAATGGATGTAAAATGGCCCCATAATGGCACCTCTTGCATTTGGGCTCAGTGGAGTGTTCTGTGCATATTGTACTGTGGGATTGTGGGAAGAACTGGTGTGTTCTTCCACTTTGTCTTTCAACGTGAGCATCACTTCACTCTGTGGCAATCGGACTTTACTCCAGTGAATGTCTTTACTCCAGTGAATGTCTTTACTCCAGTGAATGTCTTTACTCCAGTGAATGTCTTTACTCCAGTGAATGTACCCCCTGAGACCTAGGCTAAACATGCCTGGTGCCTGTGGCCCATGGAGTCAAAAACAATCCTGATAAACGCAAAGAACAGCTCGTGAACCCAAGGCTCCACTGAGACACCCTAATCATCCTACATAGATAAAGAAGCCTGTTTTTGATGGAAAGTTACTGAATGCTGGATCGCAGTAGTTAACCCTATAAACAATTGGACATGATTAACCTTGCTATTATGCTATAAAAAGTGATACAGAAATATTGCATGCTTGGAATCTGGAGAGCAATCTTTTGCTTGTCTGTTCTCCTTGTCCGACAAGTTATTACGAATAAAGTAGTTACACTTGGAGGAACAGCATCTCAATCTTCGCTTGGGCAGCTTACAGATCAGTGGTATGAACCTTGATTTCTCTCACTTCAGGTAGCCCCGGCATTCCCTCTCTCTCTGTCCATCCCTCCCCCACTAGTTTCTCGTTTTCACCCAACAAATAGCCGACAATGGCCTGTTACCTTTGTCATCGTAAACCTTTTACATATCTTTTACATATCATCGTTCTTTATCTCTCCACATCACCGTCTATATCTCTCGTTTCCCTTATCCCTAACCAGTCTGAAGAAGGGTCTCGACCCGAACCGTCACCCATTCCTTCTCTCCAGAGATGCTGCCTGACCCGCTGAGTTACTCCAGCTTTTTGTGTCCATCTTCAGCTGGTTTAATAGTCACTCGCGTCTCGTGTAAGTCATGCCGGCAGTACTAACTGGGGTGATCGTGCTTACAGTATGTATGGGGATAATCTTGCTGGGCTGCATGCAGAAAATGTATAGGAATAGGAATACCTTATTGTCAAATGTGACTGGGCACAGTGAAATTCTTTGCTTGCATACCCAATGTATACAAATAGCAGCCACCTAGGGCGCTGACAAAGCTACAAAGCATGCCGGCTCCTCCTTCTGTTCTCCCCCCCCACAACAGTCCTCCAACAACGGCCCCGCATTGTCCTTTGTTCCCCCCCCCCCACAGTAGTTCCCCTCCATTGTTCCCCCCCCCCCCCCACCTCCCTCACAGCGGTACCGTGTGACACTGTGACACTATTACACCGTACCTGGTACAGGTAGGGTTGCCAACTTTTTCACTCCCAAATAAGGGACAAAAGGTGACGTCACCCCCCCGCGCCCCACGTGACCTGAACCAGCCAGCGGCCACGTGCTCCCGCTCCACCAATGGCGGCCGCCCGGGCCGGGAGGCGGGTTGCTATGCAACCTCCGTCAGGCGGCGCCCGGGCCTCCGGGCCTACACTCTCCGGGCGTACAGTATCCAGGCCTACACTGTCCGGGCCTACAGTGTCCGGGCCTACACTGTCCGGGCCTACACTGTCCGGGCCTACACTGTCCGGGCCTACACTGTCCGGGCCTACAGTGTCCGGGCCTACACTGTCCGGGCCTACACTGTCCGGGCCTACAGTGTCCGGGCCTACACTGTCCGGGCCTACAGTGTCCGGGCCTACACTGTCCGGGCCTACACTGTCCGGGCCTACACTGTCCATGCCTACACTGTCCATGCCTACACTGTCCGGGCCTACACTGTTCGGGTCTACAGCGGCCCCCGGACCTACACTGTCGGGCCAACAGTGTCCGGGCCTACGCTGTCCATGCCTACACTGTCCATGCCTACACTGTCCATGCCTACACTGTCCATGCCCACACTGTTCGGGTCTACAGCGGTCCCCGGACCTACACTGTCCGGACCTACACTGTCGGGCCTACAGTGTCCGGGCCTACAGCGCCCCCCCCGGGCCTAATATGGGACAAGGGCAGTCCCGTACAGGACAAACCAATTTAGTCCAGTATATGGGATGTCCTGGCTAATAGGGGACAGTTGGCAACCCTAGGTACAAGTGATAATAAAGAAACCATTGAAGAATTGAGGGTACTGTTATTGCCTCATGTTGGTCTTTAATAGGGATACTTACTCTGGCCAGCCCTCTCCAGTCGACACAGTGAACAGTGTGAGCAGAGCCCAAAGCACGTTGTCGTAATGAAACTCATATCGTCTCCACTCCCTTTTCTGCGCCTTAATATCACTCTCCCTCATGTACACAAGGTACTGCCCTCTGAAACAGAGAAGTGAGAAACAAAACCATGCTTTAGTCTTCAATGTGTAGGAAAAAACTACCTTCAAACTCGAAGGTAGACACAAAATGCTGGAGTAACTCAGCGGGTCAGGCAGCATCTGTGGAGAGAAGGAACGGGTGACCTTTTGGGTCGGACTTAAGAAGGGTCTCGACCCGAAACGTCACCCGTTCCTTCTCTCCAGAGATGCTGCCTGGCCCGCTGAGTTACTCCGGCATTTTGTGTCTACCTTTAGACTTCAATGCAGCATTAAAACAAGTTAGAAAAATCATTCAACGCATTTAATGTACAATGAATACATTTTCTGCTGTGACTGGTGTTCTTTTAGACGATCGCTGCCATTAAGCAATAGAGTTGAACGATGGCTAAGGAGTCATCATCAGCTGCCCAAAGCCAAAAACCATCAGTAACTTGGACACAAAGTGCTGAAGTAACTCAACGGGTCAGGCAGCACCTCTGGAGAACATGGGTAGGTGATGTTTCAGGTCGGGGCCATTCAAGAAGAGTCTTGACCCAAAACGCCATCTATCTACCAATAGGTGGAGTCCAATTCTCTGAATGCATTCAAGAGAGAGCTGGATGGAGCTCTTAAGGATAGCGGAGTCAGGGGGTATGGGGAGAAGGCAGGAACGGGGTACTGATCATATCATATCATATCATCATCATATATATACAGCCGGAAACAGGCCTTTTCGGCCCACCAAGTCCGTGCCGCCCAGCGATCCCCGTACATTAACACTATCCTACACCCACTAGGGACAATTTTTACATTTACCCAGCCAATTAACCTACATACCTGTACGTCTTTGGAGTGTGGGAGGAAACCGAAGATCTCGGAGAAAACCCACGCAGGTCACGGGGAGAACGTACAAACTCCTTACAGTGCAGCACCTGTAGTCAGGATCGAACCTGAGTCTCCGGCGCTGCATTCGCTGTAAAGCAGCAACTCTACCGCTGCGCTACCGTGCCGTGATTGAGAATGATCAGCCATGATCACATTGAATGGCAGTGCTGGCACGAAGGGTCGAATGGCCTCCTCCTGCACCTATTGTCTATTGTCTGCAGAGCAGGAGGACGAGGATGATCCCACAGTGGTGTATAAGATCGGGTGAGTAGGGAAATGAAGAACCAGAGGACATAGGTTTAAGGTGAGAGGGGAAAGATTTAATAGGAATATGAGGGGCAACTTTTTCATGCAGAGAGTGGTGGGTGTATGGAACAAACTGCCAGAGGAGGTAGGTACATTAAAAACATTTAGAGTCATAGAGTGATACAGTGTGGAAACAGGCCCTTCGGCCCAACTTGCCCACACCGGCCAACAATGCCCCAGCTACCCTAGTCCCACTTCCCTGCCCTTGGGCCATATCCCTCCAAACCTGCCCTATCCATGTACCTGTCCGATGGGATAGTCCCAGCCTCAATTACCTCCTCTGGCATTTGGTCAGCTACATGGATAGGAAGGTTTAGAGGGATATGGGCCAAACATGAGCAGGTGGGACTAGTGTAGATGGGGCATTCTGGTTGGTGTGGACAGGGTGGGCTGAAGGGCTGAAGGGCTGTATGACTCTTATAGACAATAGACAATAGGTGCAGGAGGAGGCCATTCAGCCCTTCGAGCCAGCACCGCCATTCAATACGATCATGGCTGATCACTCTCAATCAGTACCCCGTTCCTGCCTTCTCCCCATACCCCCTCACTCCGCTATCCTTAAGAGCTCTATCCAGCTCTCTCTTGAAAGCATCCAACGAACTGGCCTCCACTGCCTTCTGAGGCAGAGAATTCCACACCTTCACCACTCTCTGACTGAAAAAGTTCTTCCTCATCCCCGTTCTAAATGGCCTACCCCTTATTCTTAAACTGTGGCCCCTTGTTCTGGACTCCCCCAACATTGGGAACATGTTTCCTGCCTCTAATGTGTCCAATCCCCTAATTATCTTATATGTTTCAATAAGATCCCCCCTCATCCTTCTAAATTCCAGTGTATACTGGAATGGCAATGGACAGATGTTGAGTTACCCTGGTGCTGTTCCTCAGGGCCACAGTACCACACCGCACATCTTTCAGCTTTTAGTTTAGAGCCACAGTGCGGAAACAGGCCCTTCGGCCCACCGAGTCCTCACCGCCCAGCGATCCCCGCACACTAACACCATCCTACGCACGCTGGGGACAATTTATACCAAGCCGATTAACCTACAAACCTGCACGTCTTTGGAGTGTGGGAGGAAACGGAAGCTCTCAGGAGAAAACCCACGCAGGTCACGGGGAGAACGTACAAACTCCGTACAGACAGCGCCCGCAGTCGGGATCGAACCAGGGTCTCTGGCGCTGCTAGCGCCGTAAGGCAGCAACTCTACCGCTGGGCCACCGTGCCGCACTAACTCTGCCAGACGCACTCTGCCTCCTTCAGCGACTGCTGACAGGATAGAACACAGAGGTGCCCCCTTCTCCCCTCTCACCTCCCCTCTTGCCCCCGGCCCCCACTACAGGGACCCAACTCTAGCATTCATAGCAAGAGGATTTGAGTATAGGAGCAGGGAGGTTCTGCTGCAGTTGTACAGGGCCTTGGTGAGACCGCACCTGGTGTATTGTGTGCAGTTTTGGTCTCCTAATCTGAGGAAAGACATTCTAGCCTTAGAGGGAGTACAGAGAAGGTTCACCAGATTGATCCCTGGGATGGCAGGACTTTCATATGAAGAAAGACTGGATAGACTGGGCTTGTACTCGCTGGAATTTAGAAGACTGAGGGGGGATCTTATAGAAACATATAAAATTCTTAAGGGGTTGGAGAGGCTAGATGCGGGAAGATTGTTCCCGATGTTGGGGAAGTCCAGAACCAGGGGTCACAGTCAAAGGATAAGGGGGAAGTCTTTTAGGACCGAGATGAGAAAACATTTCTTCACACAGAGAGTGGTGAGTCTGTGGAATTCTCTGCCACAGAAGGTAGTTGAGGCCAGTTCATTGGCTATATTTAAGAGGGAGTTAGATGTGGCCCTTGTGGCTAAAGGGATCAGGGGGTATGGAGAGAAGGCAGGTACAGGATACTGAGTTGGATGATCAGCCATGATCATATTGAATGGCGGTGCAGGCTCGAAGGGCCGAATGGCCTACTCCTGCACCTATTTTCTATGTTTCTATGTTTCTATGTCCGGTTAGGTGCTAAACATGCAACCAAGTACCTGCAGTCCCGCTCAAACTCTTTGGATTCGTCAGTGCAGTAGAAAAACCGGCCCTTAAAAAGCTGCACCGCCACCACAGCAAAGATAAACATGAAGAGCATGTATACAATGAGGATGTTGAGGACATTCTTCAGAGAGTTCACCACACAATCAAAGACAGCCTGGAAAAAGACACCAACAAAATTAACCACATCAACAAAGACATTATGCTAAACGAGCTCCGAGCAGAGTGTTTGTAGTGTTAGTCTAGTTTAGAGACGCAGCGCTGGCTCACTTTGACCGCGCCGACCAGCGATCCCCGCACATTGACACACATTAACACTGTCTACACCAACTACGGACAATTTACAATTTTCACCAAACCAATTAGCCCTACACGTCTTTGGAGCGTGGGAGGAAACCAGAGATGCTGTAGAAAACACAGGCAGGTCACGGGGAGAACGTACAAACTCCGTACGGACAGCACCCAGAGTAAGGATGGAACCCGGGGTCTCTGGCGCTGTGAGGCAGCAACTCTACCACCGCACCACCTCATTTCACTGAGGCATAATTACTGCTTAGTGTAGTTGTGGAGATACAGCATGGAAACGGGCCCTCGACCCACCAAGTGAGGAAAGACAGTGAAGAAAGTCAATGGAATGTTGGCCTTCATAACAAGAGGAGTTGAGTATAGGAGCAAAGAGGTCCTTCTACAGTTGTACAGGGCCCTGGTGAGACCGCACCTGGAGTACTGTGTGCAGTTGTACAGGGCCCTGGTGAGACCGCACCTGGAGTACTGTGTGCAGTTTTGGTCTCCAAATTTGAGGAAGGATATTCTTGCTATTGAGGGCGTGCAGCGTAGGTTTACTAGGTTAATTCCCGGAATGGCGGGACTGTCATATGTTGAAAGACTGGAGCGACTAGGCTTGTACACACTGGAATTTAGAAGGATGAGAGTGGATTTTATCGAAACGTATAAGATTATTAAGGGGTTGGACACGTTAGAGGCCGGAAACATGTTCCCAATGTTGGGGGAGTCCAGAACAAGGGGCCACAGTTTAAGAATAAGGGGTAGGCCATTTAGAACTGAGATGAGGAAAAACCTTTTCAATCAGAGAGTTGTGAATCTGTGGAATTCTCTGCCTCAGAAGGCAGTGGAGGTCAATTCTCTGAATGCATTCAAGAGAGAGCTGGATAGAGTTCTTAAGGATAGCGGAGTCAGGGGGTATGGGGAGAAGGCAGGAACGGGGTACTGATTGAGAATGATCAGCCATGATCACATTGAATGGTGGTGTTGGCTCGAAGGGCTGAATGGCCTCCTCCTGCACCTATTGTCTATTTTCTATTGATGGGGCCTCGGCGGCGGTGAAGCCACGCGGGTCGACCCGCGGTCGACGGTCAATGAGAGCGTGGGGAAGAACGATGGAAGACCCGGCGTGGAGCCCCAGGTGAGGGAGGTGGGGGGCCCCAGGTGAGGGAGGTGGGGGGAGAACAATGGACAATGGAGGGGGGGGGGGAGAACTAAGGACAATGGGGTCCCTGAGTGGGGAAACCATCGTGGGAGGGGGGAGAACAAAACGGGGAGCCGGCGTGCTTTGTAACATTGTCAACGCCATAGATGGCCGATATTTGTGTACATTGGGTACGCAAGCACAGAATCTCACCGTGCCCAAGTCAAGTCAAGTCAAGTCAAGTCAATTTTATTTGTACAGCACATTTAAAAACAACCTACGTTGACCAAAGTGCTGTACATCAGTTCAGGTATTAAGAAACGAACAGACAATGGCACACAAACATAACAGCACATACATAAACAGTTCACAGCGCCCCCTCAGAGGGCCTCAAACGCTAGGGAGTAGAAATAGGTTTTGGGCCAGGTTGGACTTAAAGGAGTCGATGGAGGGGGCAGTTCTGATGGGGAGAGGGATGCTGTTCCACAGTCTAGGAGCTGCAACCGCAAAAGCGCGGTCACCCCTGAGCTTAAGCCTAGACCGCGGGACAGTCAGTAGCCCCAAGTCGGCCGACCTGAGGGACCTGGAGATAGAGTGGTGGGTTAGAAGATTTTTGATATGTGACAATAAAGTATTCATTCCATTCCGGCGATGTTTGTCTTTGTTACCTTGAGCTTGGGCAGCCTTTTGATGGTTTTCAGCGGCCGAAGTACTCGAAGAACTCTCAGAGATTTGATGGTATTCAGATCTTTCCCTTTGTTCCCACTGGCAAGGAAACAATAGAGGATGAGCACTTGACGGAACAACACCAACGGCAACCTCAGTCTTGCAGCTGCTTGCAAGAGTTCATCTGATTTTTTACACGTCTACCAACCTCAACTTCTAACAAGTCACACCGGAGCACAACTCAACTTACTTGGAGTCAATACGTTCACTGTATTTTTGCTCCTACACCTGGAATAAGTTCATGAGTTCATACATCACAGGGGTAGAATTCGGCCATTCAGCCCATCGAGCCCCCTCCGCCATTCAATCACGGCTGATCTATCTCTCCCTCCAAACCCCATTCCCATGATTTCTCCCCATGATCTTTGACATCCGTGCTGGTCAACAGAATAAAAGACTTGGTTTCCTGTGGTAACAGCACAATATTTTTACCACAGCACCTCCAGGATTGATTTTCCATCTTGTTTTTTTGTGTTTGTAATTGTATTGGCCTGACTACCTTGGGCTCAGAGGTGTTGAGGTGGCTCAATGCCTTAGCTCTATGAAGCGTAAGCACAGTAGCTTTCGATGAACCATCTGCCCACATGGACAGGCTCCACCAGGAACAATCCTCGTCGATGAGACACCTTCCTTCATTGACGAAATCCGCTGCCTAAAGAATTTCCCCTTCCTTCTAGACTGAAGACCGTTTGACTTTGAGAAACCAATTAAAAAGACAGTAAGGATTTTTGCCTTCATATAAAAAGAACATAGCAGTAAGAAATTCATTTCAGTCTTGCAATGTAATCTTTGCTGCATTGTGTGGCTACCTGGGGATTCCTGTATAATATTATTCAGTTTGTGTTCCAGATATTTCATGTTATTCCATGTATTTCCTTGCAGTATAAATAAGAGGGACTTTCGGGCTACCAATTCTACATCGGTTTTAGACTTTAGGCCTAGAGCGCGGAAACAGGCCCTTCGGCCCAGCGAGTTTGTGCCGACCGGCGACACATTAAACTACACACATTAAGGTCAATTTTACAACTTACCAAAGGCAAATTTACCCTCAAACCTGCACGTCTTTGGAGGGTGGGAAGAGACCGGAACACCCGGAAAAAACCCGCGCGGTCAGGGGGAGAACGTACAAACTCCGTACGGACAGCACCCGTAGTCGGGATCGAACCTGGGTCTCTGGCGCTGTGAGGCAGCAACTCTACCGCCGCGCCGGAGCGTCCGGAGAAAACCCACGGGGTCACTGGGAGAACGGGCGCAGGTCACAGGGAGGCTACAGACAGCGCCCGTAGTCAGGGTCGTACCCGGGTCTCTGGCGCTGTGAGGCGGCAACTCTACCGCTGAGCCCAAAGAGCTTTGGTTTAACATTTCACCTGAAACACAGCACACCTGAGAGTGTAGCATTACCTCACCTGTGGTGCCAGCTTTGAATTTCCTGGCTATGTCTGTTGAACCCTGAACCTTCAGATTCAGTGGCAATAGAGTGACCCTCACGCCCCCGAACAGATGCCGGGCAAGGCAGGGTTGCACAAAGGGGACAAGACTGGATGTGAACATGACACTATTCTCAAACAAATGCTTTCTGCTGCCTACATTGCAAAGGGCCAGAAGCCATCACAAAATAGTGTCTATCTACCTGCACCAACCCTAACAAGACTGCACTGCACACATCCAGAGTGATACAGTGTGGAAACAGGCCCTTCGGCCCAACTTGCCCACACTGGCCAACATGTCCCAGCTACACTAGTCCCACCTGCCCGCACTTGGCCCATATCCCTCCAAACCTGTCCTATCCATGTACCTGTCTAACTGTTTCTGCAACGTTGGGATAGTCCCAGCCTCACCTACCTCCTCTGGCAGCTTGTTCCATACACCCACCGCCCTCTGTGTGAAAAAGTTACCCCTCAGATTCCTATGAAATATTTTCCCCTTCACCTTGAACGCTGATGATACACTCAGGCCTGTTCAGATCAGCACTCTGTTGAGGTGAGGAAGGTGTGCTTAGTTTTACTAATTAATACCTGGTGCCTCAAACTCAGCCAGATCAAAAGCATGTTTGAGGTTGTTCCATCTACAGCAACGTCATTTTGAGCATTTAAACGTCCATCAGGACCTTCTTCCTTTGGGTGTAACAACCAAATACCGGAAGGTCAACTTTAAGGTGAGAGGGGCAAAGTTTTTTGCACAGAGGGTGGCTAGTGCCTAGAATGTGCTGGTGGTGGTGGAGGCAGATACAATAGCCTTGATCAGCCATGATCATATTGAATGGCGGTGCAGGCTCGAAGGGCCGAATGGCCTACTCCTGCACCTATGTTTCTATGTTTCTATGATAGTGGCATTTAAGAGACTGTAAGACAGGCATGTGGATATGCAGGGAATGGGGGGGATATGGATTATATGCAGGCAGATGAGAGACGGTCCTGGCACCATGTTCGGCACAGACACTGTGGGCCGAAGGGCCTGTTCTTGTGTATATACTGTACTATACTGTGCATGTATTCCAGGGCAGGGTATGATGCAAATTTGGCAGCTCAAGGTGTAGATGAGATTTCACATCCTGTACTCAGAAGGCAGTGGAGGGCAATTTTCTGAATGCATTCAAGAGAGAGCTAGATAGAGCTCTTAAGGATAGCGGAGTCAGGGGGTATGGGGAGAAGGCAGGAACGGGGTACTGATTGAGAATGATCAGCCATGATCACATTGAATGGCGGTGCTGGCTCGAAGGGCCGAATGGCCTCCTCCTGCACCTATTGTCTATTGTCTATTGTACGTCAAAGGATGGAAAACATTGTGATTTAAATTTAGTTTAGTTTACAGCGCGGCCCACCGAGTCCACACCGACCAGTGATCCCTGCACATTAACACTACTCTACACACACTCGGGGCAGTTTACACTTGTACCAAGCCAATCAGCCTACAAACCTGTACGTCTTTAGAGTGTGGGTGGAAACTGGAGATCTCGGGAGAACGTACAAACTCCGTACAGACGGTGCCCGCAGTCGGGATGGAACCCGGGTCTCCGGCGCTGCAAGGACTGTAAGGCAGCAACTCTACCGCTGCACCACCGGGAGCGTTACAATTTACAATGGGCTAGCAATTCACACCGGCTGTGCTGAAGGAAAATGGTCAGGTCTGCATCGGGGCAATGGCCGTGTTGTCAGGGTTTAAAAAGTCAGGGGGATTGAGCAACTAGATCTGCTCAACTTGGTCCAAAAAGGCCCCACTTCGAAATGTAATCACTCCTCTACTCACTCCGACCTGCGCGAGATAACCACCAATGAGGCGTTTGTGCAGTAACCGACCAGAACCAGGGGTGAAGTGGGCAGAGGGCAGTGGAGGCCAACTCTCTGGATGCTTTCAAGAGAGAGCTGGATAGAGCTCTTAAGGATAGCGGAGTCAGGGGGGTACGGGGAGAAGGCAGGAACGGGGTACTGATTGAGAATGATCGGCCATGCTCACATTGAATGGCGGCGCTGGCTCGAAGGGCCGAATGGCCTCCTCCTGCACCTATTGTCTATTGAAGTAAGTGTCCTCGGTTTTATATCGGGCGTGGACCAGTCTAACACAATGGCAGATTACCTTGTACTTAGCGGGGACAGCAGCAGGATCATTTCACCAGAAGGCACACAGATACATACACGAGGAGAATTCAAATCGAGAGGCGGAGGCAGAGAAACACAGAAAAAGAACGGAACACAGTGCAAATCTGATGACAGTATTGCAAAGAAATAGAACAGATATATATATATTACCCCATGAGGTTCCTGATCCAGCAGAGAAGAAAGATGAGAAGATAGTTAGTGTGAAGAGAAGACACAAAAGCTTAGAACACGAACTGCGTGCACAGTGGAGAATGAGACTTAAGAAAATAGGAAGCACAGTTATAAAAACCTTGAAGGAGCAGAACAGACATGGTGGCAAATAGGGACAAGGGGGGGGGGAGGGGTACTGAAGAGGGGGAAACTCCGGTTATGTTAGCCATGCTACGTTGCAAAGTTCGCTGGGAGAATTAGCCGCCCCCACCACCGGAGTGCAGCGGCCTTCTTCTCTGGATGGATTGGGAGGGGGGGAACTTCACCAGGAACCAGCACGCAATTATAAGTTCAACATTCGACCCCCCCCAATCAGGTTACCTGACAATAACTCTTTAAAAACACCAGGCCAGTTCTCCCCCCTATAAACTCTGCCTTCACATCACCCCAATTATCGAACACCGAACTGATTCCAATTCAATTTTCGGCGGAGAGAGAGAGAGAGGTTTGGGGTTTTCTTTTTGACTGAAACCTCCAGTGTCATCTTCGGTTGTGATGTGGACGCAGAACAGTATCGGTGGACAGCGGGGAGTTTTTATTTTACGACACCCATTCCGTTCACTTGTATTTCCACACAAGTGGCCAGGGTGAAGGACAGTGAGGTAATCCAGCCCTTGCAATGCAAAAATAATCCGTCTCTTCCAGTTAGAAACAAAACACAACAATAAGAGTGTCACAAATGAAATACCAACTGGCATGCATGTTGCATTTCAATTGGAAGTCAAACTTAAAACCAACGGTAGCAGCGGGTTTTTTCCGTGATCGTTAGCGTCTAAACCACGGATGCCTGTTCAGTATCCTGTGTTTCCTGTTTCCCCCTTGTTATCCGACTGAAGGTTCGGGCATGCAACCTCCCCTGAGGTACTCCAGGTAGATGCCCGCTTTGGACGGCTGCCGAGGTTGTGCCTGTCTCTTGATAAAACATGAATCTTCTCCCAAACGCTACACGGGGACCTGGGAAGGCCGCCGTCACCCCATTCACCACCTTTGCTCCAGGTGAGAAACACAGAGAACGAACGGGTGCAGGAGTAGGCCATTCGGCCCTTCGAGCCAACACCGCCACCCAATATGATCACGGCTGATCATCCACAATCCTGCTTTTTCCCCATATCCCTTTATTCCGTTAGGTTGTGTGCTCCAGCGCATATTTACCTGCTGATATTTCAACAGGTAAACAGGGATCTGGGGCTTAATGCACAGCAGGTAATGTAGACATTGGACTCAATGGTGGCCCCAATTACAGCTCTGGAGGGGAGAAATACTCCTGAAAATAACTTTGCCAGCGCCGTAGGTGGCTGCTATTGTATACATTGGGTATTCAAGCAAAGAATCTCACTGTGCCTGGTCACATGTGAGACAATGCATTCAAGAGAGAGCTGGATAGAGCTCTTAAGGATAGCGGAGTCAGGGGGTATGGGGAGAAGGCAGGAACGGGGTACTGATTGAGAATGATCAGCCATGATCACATTGAATGGCGGTGTTGGCTCGAAGGGCCAAATGGCCTCCTCCTGCACCTATTGTCTATTGTCTATTGCCTAATAAAGTATTCCTATTCCTATCTTCCAATCGTTTATTTAGTTTAAGAGATGTAGCGTTGAAACAGGCCCTTCGGCCCATCGAGTCCAAAGCGGACCATTGATCACACAGGTTCTATGTTATCCCACTTTCTCATCCACTCCCTGCACACTAGGGGCAATTTATAGAAGCCAATTGTCCTAGGAACCCTCACGTCTTTCGGATGTGGGAAGACATAGGAGAATCTCTGCCTCAGAAGGAAGTGGAGGCCGATTCTCTGAATGCATTTAAGAGAGAGCTAGATAGAGCTCTTAAGGATAGCGGAGTCAGGGGGTATGGGGAGAAGGCAGGAACGGGGTACTGATTGAGAATGATCAGCCATGATCACGGTGAATGGCGGTGCTGGCTCGAAGGGCCGAATGGCTTCCTCCTGCACCTATTGTCTATTGTCTAATCCCGCCTGGTCACAGGAAGAACGTGCAAACTCCACACATTAGCACCCTGAGGTGAGGATCGAACTCCGGGTCCCTGGCGCTGCGAGGCAGCAACGTTACCCCTGGTGCCACTGTGACGCCCACACTTCGTTACTGTGACCATCCCCCCCCCCCCCCCCCCACCCCCACCCCCCAACAACGGTGCAAATATATGCAGCGCCCCAACTCATGTCTTATCCAGAGACCATTCCGAAACCAGGCAACAACATCTTACCCAACGCCACATCTATCAGTCGAGGGAAACTGGAGAAAATGCCACGGTTATTGGTTTGGCAGGTTAAAATACAAACTTTAGATGGAATGGCTTGGTGCAGATTGTAAGATGGTCTTTCAATCCAACGCAAACAGGGCAGTAAAATAATTCCTTAACACCCCAGTGTGAAGTATCAGAGCAGTACCCTGCCGGCCGGTGGTAAGTTGAAGATTTGTGTGTGAGAGAGCATTTGAATGACCCACAATCCCCTCCCGGTCGCCCAGCTCTTCCCAGTCTCCAGAATACAGAGCCAAAAGCAAAGGTAGCCAGTCTCCAGAATACAGGGCCAAAAGCAAAGGCAGCTCTCTGTTACTTCACACTGCGAGCCATCCTGCTCATGGGATGGGCAGAGTTGACCATGAAGGGAATCAGCAATGAGACCATCCCAATGCCAGCCGACTCAGATTCCAGTTGGGTATCGTGGAAAGCAAGGTTTAAAAATTTAGTGTACGATTAAGTCAACTGAGTTCATTTTACTTCCATTGATGTCGGACACAAGCCGTTGTTTAAATCCCAGGTACTTCGAAATTTGTGTCAAAGTATTGCCTGCATAAATGTGGATCCAAAGATGGCAGACGCTAAGTGAAGGATGTGAACTTGGAACTTCAAAGTCTACAATCACAGCCCCGGGATATCGATGTTGGAGCTTCTCAGAGCAGTGTCCTGGACTACCTTCGAAATGCTTCATCAAGTGACCTTTGTAAGGCCAGAAATGGAGGTTGATTCTAATGGTTGCACTGTGTTCAATTCATCTGCAACATCTCAGCAGATGATTGAGAATGATCAGCCATGATCACATTGGATGGCGGTGCTGGCTCGAAGGGCCGAATGGCCTCCTCCTGCACCTATTGTCTATTGTCTAGATGAAGCAGCTAGGATTGCCAACTTCCTCACTCCCAAATACGGGACAAGGTGTCGTCACCGTCCCGCGCGCCCCACGTGACCTCACCCAGCCAGCGGCCACGTGCTCCCGCTCCACCAATGGCGGCCGCTAATTTAGCCCAAAATACGGGATGTCCCGGCTAATACGGGACAGTTGGCAACCTTAGAAGCAGCCCATTCAGCAGGACCTAGGCCTGGGCTGTTGTGTGGCAAGAACATAGAAACATAGAAAATAGGTGCAGGAGTAGGCCATTCGGCCCTTCGAGCCTGCACCGCCATTCAATATGATCATGGCTGATCATCCAACTCAGTATCCCGTACCTGCCTTCTCTCCATACCCCCTGATCTCTTTAGCCACAAGGGCCACATCTAACTCCCTCTTAAATATAACCAATGAACTGGCCTCAACTACCTTCTGTGGCAGAGAATTCCACAGATTCACCACTCTCTGTGTGAAAAAAAACTTTCGCATCTCGGTCCTAAAAGACTTCCCCCTTATCCTTAAACTGTGACCCCTTGTTCTGGACTTCCCCAACATCGGGAACAATCTTCCTGCATCTAGCCTGTCCAACCCCTTAAGAATTTTGTAAGTTTCTATAAGATCCCCCCTCAATCTTCTAAATTCCAGCGAGTACAAGCCGAGTCTATCCAGTCTTTCTTCATATGTAAGTCCTGCCGTCCCAGGGATCAATCTGGTGAACCTTCTCTGTACTCCCTCTATGGCAAGAATGTCTTTCCCAACATATGCATCACAAAAGTGGCAGGCAATAACCCTTTCCAACAAGTGAAAGCCTAACTGTTTACTTTCAGCGTTCAAGGACATCACTTTCATTGAGTTCCTCCCTTCATCAATAACTTGGGGTCACTACTGACCAGAAACTCAACTGTGCCGGTCAGATGGGTATTAAGGCCAGAGGTGGAAATAAACCAGAGGTGTATCTAGGAATCTGTGTGGTTAAGGCTACAATGTCAAAGATATGGCGGTACTGGTTCAAAAGTTTGGTTCCTATCACTACTGACTGTAGTTGGGAGAGCAGATTAGAGGCTGGATATCCTGCAGTTGAGTGACCAAACAATCCAAAGTTATTCATAGAAACATAGAAAATAGGTGCAGGTGGAGGAGAATGATCAGCCATGATCACATTGAATGGCGGTGCTGGCTCGAAGGGCCGAATGGCCTACTCCTGCACCTATTGTCTATTGGAGGCCATTTGGCACCACAAGCCAGCACCACCATTCAATCTGATCATGGCTCATCATCCAAAATCAGTTGCCCGTTCCTGCTTTCTCCCCGCACACTTTGATTCAGTTAGCCCTCAGAGCTGTATCTAACTCTCTCTTGGAAACATCCAATGAATTGGCCTCCACTGCCTTCTGTGGCAGAGAATTCCACAGATTCACAACTCTCTGGCTGGAAAAGTTTTTCCTCATCTCAGTCCTAAATGGCCTGCCCCTTGTTCTTAAACTGTGTGACCTCCTGGTTCTGGACTCCCCCAACATGGGGAACATCTACGACGGGTTCGATCATCTACAAGGCACAAGGAGGGAGGGTGATGGAACACTCTCCTCAAGGCCCAAGTGGGTGCAAGTCCAATTGCACTCTAGAAGCTCAGCACCATCCAGGACAACACGGCCCAGCTGAAAGGCTCATTCTCCCCACAGCCCTGAGCGTGAGTTTCCAGCTCCACCTGTGGCTGTGGTCTGTACCATCTGCAAAACGCACTGCCGTTACCCCCAGAGACTAACCTGGCATCAAATGGAAGTGAGGCATCATGGGAAAGGTGCCGCCCCTGCCAGTCCGGTGCTCCCTCAGTACGTCAGGGCTATTGTGCTGACTTCAGGGCCACCTTGTCTTAGCCTACCTGCCCTTTCTGCAGAGCATTGAACAGAACAGCACAGGAATGGGCCCTTCGACCCACAATGTTTATGCCGAACATGATATCTAGCTGAACTGATCTCATCTGCCTGCACATGATCTATATCTCTCTCTCTGTTCCCTGCATATCCATGTGCCTATCCTTCCCAGATCTCCCTCTATCTTCCTGTCTCCACTTCCTTTGTCCCGCCCCCCTGACACCAGTCTGAAGAAGGGTCTCGACCCGAAACGTCACCCATTCCTTCTCTCCCGAGATGCTGCCGGACCTGCTGAGTTACTCCAGCATTTTGTGAATAAATGCCTATCTAAAAGCCTCTTTAAGGCCACTATTGTATCTGCCTTCACCACAACCCCTGGCAATGCATTCCAGGCCCCCACCACCACCCTACGTGGCATAAAATTGCCCTGCACATCTTCCATTAAACTTTCCCCTGCTCACCTTATAGTTATACCCGCTAGTCATCTCCACCCTGGGAAAAAGGCTCTGAATGTCTACCCTATCTACTCTTTTAATTTTATATACTTCTATCAAATCTCCTGTCAGCAACATTCCAGAGAAATCAATCCAAGTCATAGGAATGGATTGGAGTGGGAACAGGCCCTTCAGCCCAAATTGCCCGCACCGGCAAACAGTGGGCCGATCAGGAGAAGCTATTTACTCATATTTTAGTCTGAGGAAGGGTCCCGACCTGAAACATCCATGCATTCCATGCATTCCAGAAATTCTGTCTAACCTGCTGAGTTACTTCAGTAATTTCTGGGGCTTTCTTACACTCATATTTTCTATTTCCATTAGTTCATAAGCCACAGGAGCAGAATTAGGCCATTCGGCCCATCAAGTCTGCTCCGCCATTCAATCATGGCTGATCTATCTCTCCCTCACAACCCCATTCTCCTGCCTTCTCCCCATAACCCTTGACACCCGCACTAATCAAGGATCCGTCAATCTTTGCTTCAAAAATATCCAACATCTTCTCGGCCTCCACATCCACCTGTGGCGATGATTTCCAACAGATTCACCACCCTCTGACTAAAGAAATTCCTCCTCATCTTTCTAAAGGTAGGTCTTTTTATTCTGAGGCTGTGCCTTCTGGTCCTAAACTCTCCCACTAGTGGAAACATCCTCTCCACATCCACTCTATCCAGGCCATTCACTATTCGGTAAGCTTTAATGAGTTCCCCCCTTGTCCTATCCACATATAGAAACATAGAAAATAGGTGCAGGAGTAGGCCATTCGGCCCTTCGAGCCTGCACCGCCATTCAATATGATCATGGCTGATCATCCAACTCAGTATCCCGTACCTGCCTTCTCTCCATACCCCCTGATCCCTTTAGCCACAAGGGCCACATCTAACTCCCTCTTAAATATAGCCAATGAACTGGCCTCAACTACCTTCTGTGGCAGAGAATTCCACAGATTCACCACTCTCTGTGTGAAAAAAAACTTTCTCATCTCGGTCCTAAAATACTTCCCCCTTATCCTTAAACTGTGACCCCTTGTTCTGGACTTCCCCAACATCGGGAACAATCTTCCTGCATCTAGCCTGTCCAACCCCTTAAGAATTTTGTAAGTTTCTATGAGATCCCCCCTCAATCTTCTAAATTCCAGCGAGTACAAGCCGAGTCTATCCAGTCTTTCTTCATATGAAAGTCCTGCCATCCCAGGAATCAATCTAGTGAACCTTCTCTGTACTCCCTCTATGGCAAGAATGTCTTTTCTCAGATTAGGAGACCAAACCTGTATGCAATACTCCAGGTGTGGTCTCACCAATGCCCTGTACAACTGCAGCAGAACCTCCCTGCTCCTATACTCAAGTCCCCTCGCTATGAATGCCAACATAGCGAAATGCCTTTGAACATTTGTGGCGTTCCTGAATTGATGTGGGATGTCTGGATGTAGGTGTTCGGGGCAGTGAGAATGTCTTCCTTCACACTCCAAGGACATTGGTATCCCTGTGTGCTCAGTAGTAGTAGTTCTAACTGCTGAAGGACAAGGTGTAGACTTTTCCTTTCTCCAATACCTTAAACATCCAGTTCAGAATCCCCCACCTACTTCTGAGGGGTGATCATTGTTGTTAGGTGGGATGCAGGTCTGGCAAAGATGATGCCACAAAGCGCAATGCAATAATAACCAGATTGCTTCTTTCTTAGTCTCGTTGGGAAGGACCAATGATGATCAGAATCTCTCCAAAGCAGTGCCCCAGGGATCTGTTAGACCCACCCGAGAGGGGGGGGGGGGAGGGGGGGGGGACAGGCCCCTTGGCCTAACCTTGCATCTGAATGACTTGCATTGAGAAGTCGAGCGGACCAAGGCAAGGCCTCGATCCATCTCAGTTGCCGGGCAACGGGAATAATGCTGCATGAGGTAATGAAAATAATAAACATGGAGGAGGCAATTGAAAGTTAAAAAACAGATGAGGAGGACCCTCTGATACCAGGACAATGCCAATGAGTAACTAATTGTGCGATAAATGTCTTTAATAAATCCCAACAGCGGATGCATTGGTTGATTTACGTTTCGGTGGAATCCTGATTTGACCCCAGTTCCGGCGTTGGTGGCCTCCTGTTGAGAAAGGTAAAAGTGATTTAAACAGGAAAACGCGGGCGACATCTCCCGGTCGTTGGCAACTCAGTCATGCAGGATGCCGGAGTCCAATGCTCGGTCATGGCTGATCCAATCCCCCCACCCCCACCACCGTTACCCCTTTGGCATTCCTTCAGAAATCTCTGGTGGGAATGCCAAAGCCACCCCTGCCAAGGTAGGAGGGAGTCAAAGCCAGGCACAGCTCCAAAACCAAGGCAAGGTGGCACCGCCGAGGTCTATGCCAGCCTGGGCACGCGCCTGTGGTTGTCTACGCTGGCAGCGTAAAGGGCTCCAATGGCGACTGGTGGAGTCGGTGACGTGCTTCCTCAGCTTGCAACATGCAGTGCCAACCGGTGCCAGGTGAAACAAGCTGGTGAGAACTGGCACCACTCGCAAATGGTAAACCTTCCGCATCAGCGCCCCTCGTTGAGTTGAGTTGAGTTTGTCACGTTTCCTTTATTGCTCTCTTGCCCACTTCTCCTGTGCATGGCCACCTCTCCCATTGAGCCTGCTGGTGTGCCTTGGGATGGACACGGCCCCTGCTGGGCATTTGATAGCAGCTTGCCTGAGCAGCTTGTCTGTTTCACTGGATGCCGACGCACCTTCCTAACTGGAGAATCGGAATACCGTTCTGGTTAGGGATCCATGGCTGATCCCGCAGGAATAATGGGAAGATATGAAGCTTTAGACTTCAGACTTTAGAGACACAGGCCCCTTTGGCCCACCGAGTCCGTGCCAGGGTGGCACGGTAGCGCAGCGGTAGAGTTGCTGCTTTACAGCGAATGCAGCGCCGGAGACTCAGGTTCGATCCTGACCACGGGTGCTGCACTGTAAGGAGTTTGTACGTTCTCCCCGTGACCTGCGTGGGTTTTCTCCGAGATCTTCGGTTTCCTCCCACACTCCAAAGACGTACAGGTATGTAGTTTAATTGGCTGGGTAAATGTAAAAATTGTCCATAGTGGGTGTAGGATAGTGTTAATGTGCGGGGATCGCTGGGCGGCACGGACTTGGTGGGCCGAAAAGGCCTGTTTCCGGCTGTATATGTATGATATGATGATAACCAGCGATCACCCCGTACACTAACCTGCACACACTAGGGACAATTTTTGCAACTTACCACAGCCAAATGACCTACAAAGCTGTACGTCTTGGAGTGTAGGAGGAAACTGGAGCACACTCAGAAAACCAGCGCGGTCACGGGGAGTACGTACAAACTCCGTACAGACAGCACCCATAGTCAGGATTGAACCCGGGTCTCTGGCGCTGTGAGGCAGCAACTCTGCCACTGCACCACCGAGCAGTTCCTCGAACCTGTTTATATTTGAACTGAAACCTGACTCCATACACCAACTTCATCCTCCATGTTATCGCCTTGAAGACTCTGCATGTCAAGACGTGTAACTTCGAGTTAACAATTGACCCGCATTCATTTGTCTTTTTCTCCAGGAGAAATCTCTAATTCTCTGCCACCCTCTGTAGTTAGAAGTGTTCACAAAATCCCCTCCTAAAAGCTCTGCCTCTTATACCAAGTCCTGCTCCCAGATTCCATTCAATTCCCCACTCAGTGGAAAACGGTCAATGGCACCAGCACATATCTGGTTATTCCACTAGAATGATGCTCTTTATTCTTTTGACACAAGGTATCACTCTCTGTCTTACTGGCCGAAGGTATTTATTCACAAAATGCTGGAGTAACTCAGTAGGTCAGGCAGCATTCTCTCCTGACCTGCTGAGTTACTCCAGCATTTTGTGAATAAATACCTTCGATTTGTACCAGCATCTGCAGTTATTTTCTTATATAATATATATATATAGATCTGTCTTACTGGCAGTACTTTTGGTTTGTACTAAACAAGAGAAACGTAAAATTCAAGTCGGGTACAATTCTGTATCAGGGGCAATTGATCACAATCTTGACTGTGTGATTTCCTATTAAAGTCTTGGTCCTGTAGTTGTGTGTGTGTGTGTGTGTGTGTGTGTGTGTGTGTGTGTGTGTGTGTGTGTGTGTGTGTGTGTGTGTGTGTGTGTGTGTGTGTGTGTGTGTGTGTGTGTGTGTGTGTGTGTGTGTGTGTGTGTGTGTGTGTGTGTGTGTGTGTGTGACTACGTGGGAGAGAGTGCAGGAAAGAGAGTGCGTGAGGGAGTGTGGTTGAGAAAGAGTGGGGGAGAAAGAGTGTGTGAGAGAGAGAGTGTGAGAGAGAGAGTGTGGGAGAGTGTGAGAGAGAGAGAGAGTGTGAGAGAGAGAGAGTGAGAGAGAGAGAGAGTGTGGGAGAGTGAGAGTGAGAGAGTGAGTGTGAGAGAGAGAGTGTGAGAGAGAGAGTGTGAGAGAGTGAGAGAGAGAGTGAGAGTAGGAGAGAGAGAGTGTGAGAGAGAGAGAGTGTGAGAGAGAGAGTGTGAGAGAGTGAGAGAGAGAGAGTGAGAGAGAGAGTGTGAGAGAGTGAGAGAGAGAGAGAGTGAGAGAGAGAGTGTGAGAGAGAGAGTGTGGGAGAGAGAGTGAGAGAGTGAGAGTGAGAGAGAGAGAGTGTGAGAGAGTGAGTGTGGAGAGAGAGAGAGAGAGAGAGAGAGAGAGAGAGAGAGAGAGAGAGAGAGTGTGGGAGAGAGAGTGTGAGAGAGTGAGTGTGAGAGAGAGAGTGTGAGAGAGAGAGAGTGTGAGAGAGAGAGTGAGTGAGAGAGAGAGAGAGAGTGTGGGAGAGAGTGTGAGAGAGAGAGTGTGGGAGAGTGAGTGTGGGAGAGAGTGTGAGAGAGTGAGTGTGGGAGAGAGAGTGTGGGAGAGAGAGTGTGGGAGAGAGTACAGAAGAGTACGTGTGTGAGAGAGGGAGTGAGACAGAGAGTGAGAGTGCACATGCTTCCTTGCATATACAAGAGTGCAGGTGTGTACGTGAGTGAGCTTGTACACATTTTTGAGTGTGGAACCTGTTGTTCAACGTATTAAGGCAGGTAAGACCAATCAGCCCAGCAACATTGAACCAAAGTGTTTCAGCCAGGTATGGTTCCATGGAGGGAGATGGAAGGATTGGTCAACATTAAACAATTTCCAGTTGACTTTGACAAAGTGGAGTGCTAACTCCTTGGCTTCTTTGACAGCTTATTGTCAGCTACAATAAGGGGTGACCCTTTGCCAAGTTGCAACGTGGAAGCCTGCAGTTGGCAGTTCCACGAGGTGTGTGGCATTGCTGAAAGGCCTACTAGTCCGAACGTCACCCATTCCTTCTCTCCAGAGATGCTGCCTGCTCCGCTGAGTTACTCCAGCATTTTGTGTCTGTCTTTGGTTTAAACCAGCATCCTTACGAGGAAGGATGTCCATGGTTTTGACCAAAGATACTAGAGGAGCAAGATGGACCACTTCGTTGAAATCGCCTATACTGAAGTGTAGTACGCAAAGGAGCGTAACGTCCGCCATTTTAGTAAGCAAAACCCGCCTCTCGCAGTGTAATCAGTGTTTTGGGGGAACAGGATGTGTGATGATACCATTAAAATGCAGAATATATCTCATCTATCAATTCACAGATTTGTGTTATTTTTATTTTTAAATGTCTCTGCAAGTTTCTGCCTACTAAAATGTCGTCATGGCATACTACGGTTTTTAGGGTCGAGTGGTCTATCTTACTCCTCTAGTGTCTTTGGTTCTGACGAATGGCTTTGTTAATTGGCACGATGCGTGAACTGGTTAACAGGACTCCAAGACTTTAGAACTCAACAACAATCGTCCATTACAACTTCAGAAGTGGGGTGTTTATTTATGACTGGGCAATTTTCAATTCCATTTGCAAAACTTAAACAAATGAAGCCGTCATCTTCCAGCAATATCAACAGCCAAATATCCAGCAGGATGGACTGCAGAGGGCTGGACAGACCTGAAGGGCTGAATGGCCTGTTCCTGTGCTGTAAAGTCCACATGGAACATAACAACTTTCCACTAGTCTGTTGCAAGCTTCTGGACTATAAATTATGTTCAGAAGATTTGTTAATGTTTATGTTATTCCCATTCACACCTTATTTACATCTTTTTTCTTGCTATCTTATATAGGTCCTTTAGATTTAGATTTAGAGATACAGCGCGGAAACAGGCCCTTCGGCCCACCGAGTCCGCGCCGCCCAGCGATCCCCGCACATTAACACTATCCTACACACACCAGGGACAATTTTTACATTTGCCCAGCCAATTAACCTACAAACCTGCACGTCTTTGGAGTGTGGGAGGAAACCGAAGATCTCGGAGAAAACCCACGCAGGTCACGGGGAGAACGTACAAACTCCGTACAGCCGGCGCCCATAGTCAGGATCGAACCTGAGTCTCCGACGCTGCATTCGCTTTAAGGCGGCAACCATACCGCTGCGCCACCGTGCCGGAAGGTCCTGCTCTCTCTGCCATTCACGCTGCACCATCATCCACTCTTTCCTGCTTTCTATTCTATCAAGGCTCTTCCATTTTGTTCTATTCCCCCTTTCTCTGCATTGCAAACCCTGTTTATCTGAAGACGGTCTGAAGAAGGGTCTCGACCCGAAACGTCACCCATTCCTTCTCTCCAGAGATGCTGCCTGTCCTGCTGAGTTACTCCAGCATTTTGTGTCAATCTTCCGGTTTTTTTTCTAACTTCTTCTGATGAAAGCTCCTCAATCTGAAACGTTAATCGCATTTCTCTCTCCACAGATGCAACCGTGACCCACTGAATATTTCCTGCACGCCCTCTCTTTACCCCGACATTCAGTGACTTCAGGTGAGCAGGAGAATAGCTCACATCACTCTGCGGATGGAGATCAATGTTGACGACTGGGAAATCATTCTACGTTCCATACCTGCACTAATCTGTGATTAGTTTAGTTTAGTTAAGAGATACAGCGCGGAAACGGGTCATTCGGCCCACCGCGCCCGCGCCGACCAGCGATCCCCGCACACTAACACTATCCTACACACACTAGGGACAATTTACATTTATACCAAACCTATTCAAAACTGCAAGTCTTTGGAAACCGAAGGTCTCGGAGAAAACCCACGCAGGTCACGGGGAGAACGGACAAACTCCGTACAGACAGCGCCCGTAGTCAGGATGGAACCCGGGTCTCTGGCGCCGTGAGGCAGTAGTAGCTCTACCGCTGCGCCACCGTGCCGTCCCAAGCTTTGAACGGCTGTCATTTCTAGTGTCTACACTTCACCTTTGATAACAATCCCTGAAACACTACGAGTGACAATTGATGATGCTGTTGGATCTCATATGGATGCAACTCGGATAGCCTAAAGGGCTTCACAGGCAAGAGGGTGCTTTCGAAGCATACTTACCATGGCTTGTGGTTCAACAGATAGATTGTGCATATGGACATATTCAGGTAGTCTAAAGGGTTTCTCGGGCAAGAGAGTGCTTTTGAAGCATACTCACCATTGTTTACGGTTCAACGAATAGATTGTGCACAGTGAGGTCCACAATGATAGGTTTTTTTCAGGGAGGCTGACGTTTGAAGGTTAAATATTGGCCGGGACTCCAAGGACAACTCCGCTGCTTTTCCTCGCAGTCCTCAAGGAGGGAGAAGGTGGCACCCCACCTCGACTGAGTGTCGCATCTGACGACGCAACACTCCCCCAGTGCTGCACTGAAGGGACTGTCATATGTTGAAAGACTGGAGCGACTAGGCTTGTATACACTGGAATTTAGAAGGATGAGAGGGGATCTTATCGAAACGTATAAGATTATTAAGGGGTTGGACACGTTAGAGGCAGGAAACATGTTCCCAATGTTGGGGGAGTCCAGAACCAGGGGCCACAGTTTAAGAATAAGGGGTAGGCCATTTAGAACTGAGATGAGGAAAAACTTTTTTAGTCAGAGAGTTGTGAATCTGTGGAATTCTCTGCCTCGGAGGGCGGTGGAGGTCAATTCTCAAGAGAGAGCTAGATAGAGCTCTTAAGGATAGCGGAATCAGGGGGTATGGGGAGAAGGCAGGAACGGGGTACTGATTGAGAATGATCAGCCATTATCACATTGATTGGCGGTGCTGGCTCGAAGGGCCGAATGGCCTTCTCCTGCACCTATTTTCTATTGTCTATTGTCTATTGCCATAGTCTCCCGAGGTGGGACTTGAACGCGCAACCTGGCAAAGACGTGGCCCGCTACCCCACAGGCGAAGAGACGGAATCTCGTCCAAACCTACGGCATGCACTGACATGCAACATGCAACCAATGCTTCTGGCATTTAGGTCTTTGCCAATGCCCCACCCTCGCCTGTAGCTTACACTGCACGGCAATGGGGTCCATCTCAACCCTACAACCATCATGCAAGGTGGGATCACTCAGCCCTCCTGGCAAGACACTCTGGAAGCTACTGGGCGTGATTGGTACGAGTGGTTCGGTGTGGACCAGTGATTCCATGAATCGTGCACATACAGTACTCTGGGAGGGTGAGGGTGGGGGTGAGGTGGGGAGGGTTTGCAGAAAGAGGTCTTGGAGACAGACAGTCTTGTTGTTTCCAAGGAGATTCGAGCAAATCACTAGTCCCAAACACCAACAACGCAATTCCTACCACATCAGCGTGCAACAAGTCAGTCTGGTGTCAAGGCCTGAGGAGCATTTAGTATTCAGAGAATCCGAAAAGCTTAATCGTCCGAGATTTTGAAAGATTGATATTACTTCGACGTTAAATTTGTCTGAATAGTTACCACTTTGTGGTAACTCGTGTCCACATTCGCACGCGATGAATTATTGATATTTTTAGTTGAGTTTAGTTTATTGTCACCTGTACCGAGGTACAGTGAAAAGTATTTTGTTGCGTGCTAACCAGTCAGCGGAAAGACAACACTCGATTACAACCGAACCTGTTTGCAGTGTATATCTAAGAATGTGGAGCGATTGTAATATGTGATTGTAGATCTGCTTCTGTGGTTAGCACACACATAGTCACGTCACCTCGGTTGGGCGCCATCTTGGAACCAAGATCTGCTTCATGCATCTGATGCCCTCGATGGTCTCGAACTTGCTGAACGGTTTCTCCCACTTTCACGAATGCCATTTGGCCAAGGAGGGGATGGGGAAGGAGAGGTGGGGATTGTGATGTGGTGGGGGTATGGGTGTACCTAGATAACATTCCAATGACGTCCCAAACATTTTAACTTCCCCTCCCATTCCCACACTGACCTTTCTGTCCTGGGCCTCCTCCACTGTCAGAGTGAGGCCCAGCGCAAATTGGAGGAACAGCACCTCATATTTCACTTGGGTAGCTTACAACCCATCGTTCAACCTCTCTCTCCATCCCCTCCCCCTTCCCAGTTCTCCCGCCAGTCTTACAGTCTACGACTACATTCTATCTCTGTCCCTGACATCAGTCTGAAGAAGGGTCTCGACCCGAAACGTCACCCATTCCTTCTCTCCAGAGATACTGCCTGTCCTGCTGAGTTACTCCAGCATCTTGTATCTATCTCCAACTAAAACTAACATGTTAGTGGGTAGGTAACATTGAGGTAATGTTAATCTACTAAACACAAGGAAGCTGTACTGATGATCCTGTTAAATTGAAATCACAATCACATCCCACTTTGTTCCTTTCAAACTTGTGGCATAAGTGAATAGAAACCGTAATGTTGTACCCTTATTGTTTTGATGTGTTTATGCTTTATTCTTAATTGTTAACTGTATGTCTGTGTTGTCATTTGTGAGCGGAGCACCAAGGCACATTCCTTGTACGTGCACATACTTGGCCAATAAACCTATTCATTCATTCATTCAAACCAATGTCAATCATGAAAAAGGGTCAATTATTGGTCAAATGTGGTGTGACACAAGATGTTCCATGGGTAAGGCCACCTATCACCAATTAGAGAGCTGTCCTGACCTGCCATCTACCTCATTGGAGACCATCTTTACTTGACTTATCTTGCAATAAATGTTATTCCCCTTATCCCATATCTGTACACTGTGGACGGCTCGATTGTAATCATGCACAGTCTTTCCGCTGACTGGTTAGCACGCAACAAAAGCTTGTCACTGTACCTCGGTACACGTGACAATAAACTAAACTGAACTAATGTACTGGTATAATTCAACCAGTCCAATCTGAAATTGGAAAACCAATAAGTTGGAAGGAATACGTAAATAAACTATTTCCAATTTTGACGTTGGGGATCGGTAGTGAATCCCAGAATCTGAAAGACACGTTATTTACTGGGTTCACTCATTGTAAGACATATAAGACTCAAGAACCTTCTCTTCTCCATTCCATCACAACCAAAATACCAGGATTACATCAGTAAAACTCGCCAGAACAACAGAACATATCAAGAATGTGTTGCACCATTTAAAACTCTGTGTTAGATCAAATCGTTCACCCAATCTGACCAGAAAAACCTAATCAAGCAAGTAGTTCCATACTTTAGTTACCCATGAAGAAAAGCTGGGCCCTTACAACAAAAAAAAAGACACTAGGTGCTGGAGGGTCTTGGCAAATCAGGCAGCATCTGCCTGACCCACTGTTACTCCAGCACTTTGCGTCTTTTTTTGTAAACCAGCATCTGCACTTCCTTGTTTCACCGTTCTGCTTTTACTCAGTTTGTTTTTACACGTACCTTTATTCATTTAAACATCGATGTTCTAAAATCGGCAGCTTGACTAAGTTAAATGTAATGCCATGATCAGCCAGCCGTGATATTTTACCCTGATATCAATGGGAATAGCCACTAGTAGCTTATTCTCTGTTGTGCAAGGCCTTCCACTGCTGTTGATATTATTGAAGCACATTACCATTATAATTAAGATGATTCATCCCAAAGCCTCCTAAATTCCTTTTAAAATGCAATCGTTCGAGCACTATATGAAAGGTATCATGCCAATGAACATGATTGTCATACTGCATTGGAAATCCACTTCCCAGCAGGTGTGTACCAAGACATAAGGTAGACACAACATGCTGGAGTAACTCAGCGGGTCAGGCAGCATCTCGGGAGAGAAGGAATGGGTGACGTTTCGGGTCGAGACCCTTCTTCAGTCTTCAGACCCGAAACGTCACCCATTCCTTCTCTCCCGAGATGCTGCCTGGCCCGCTGAGTTACTCCAGCATTTTGAGTCCACCTTCGACTAAAACCAGCATCTGTAGTTCTTTCCTACACATTGTACCACGATTTAGTTGACTGTCGAAACCAAGTGAGACCACACACATGTTGTTGGACTACTGGATGGGTTGTGACAACGTTGGTTACAAACAGAAAGCACGGCTTATTCTTGATACCCGCGTTCCTCATCTAGAAATGAATGGGGATCAGTACCGAATCCCAGCCTGTCGCCACGGTGGCTAACGATTAAATGGCGGGGAACATGAGAGGAGAACAAGGAATGAAAAGCGGAATCAACAACTCAAAAGCAGGAGAGATTTGTGCACGAGGTTAATGATGGAAGATTGGAGCTCTGAAACGTACCAGATGGAATGCGAGTAGAAATTTGAGTATTTGACAACGAGACTTCATGTGATTATCGGTTAAAGTGGACTAATCAAACAAAGCCCCAACCGATAATTAAAACCTTGTTGTGGTTGCTCACAGTCTACATTACACCGGTGCATTCAAGAAACAACATGTGAACCGTTTTCACTACTTAGCCATTTTCACAACTTTCAGCGTTTTCACAAGTGTATAGAATCTTTTTCTCGTTTGTATCCCCACCTCAACATGCAAGCCCTGATGGGAGAGGGGCAGAATGGGTTTGCGGAGGGGCAGAGGCTTGCAGGTCATTGGTTCATTCTTTCACAACAAGCAAGGGCAGTGTTTATCATTCCTCCCGAATCACCATTGAAAAGGTGGAGGGGAGCAGCCGCCTTGAGTACAACAGCACTCCATGCACTGAAGGTGACTCCCAATGTTTTGGCTCCATTTAGACAATAGACAATAGGTGCAAGAGTAGGCCATTTGGCCCTTCGAGCCAGCACCACTGTTCAATGTGAACATGGCTGGTCATTCTCAATCAGTACCCCGTTCCTGCCTTCTCCCCATACCCCCTGTCTCCGCTATCCTTAAGAGCTCTATCTAGCTCTCTCTTGAATGCATTCAGAGACTTGGCCTCCACTGCCTTCTGAGGCAGAGAATTCCACAGATTCACAACTCTCTGACTGAAAAAGGTTTTCCTCATCTCCGTTCTAAATGGCCTACCCCTTATTCTTAAACTGTGGCCACTGATTCTGGACTCCCCCAACATTGGGAACATGTTTCCTGCCTCTAACGTGTCCAACCCCTTAATAATCTTATATGTTTTGATAAGATCCCCTCTCCATCCTTCTAAATTCCAGTGTATACATGCCTAGCCGCTCCAGTCTTTCAACATATGACAGTCCCGCCATTCCGGGAATCAACCTAGTGAACCTACGCTGCACGCCCTCAATAGCAAGAATTTTAGTCCTGCACTCCTGATTTCTGGGCACCCGGTACAGAGGGGGGAGGGTCGGGAGGGAGGATGGGGTCTCCCTGTTGGTCTGCTCCTGGGCCTGGCCAAGATGGCCGTTCGCGGATCCAGGCAGCGGGTAGTCGACGGCCACACTGGGATCGGCTGCCCGCCCCTCTTCCGGGGTTACGTCTGTGCTTGCGTGTCCCTGGAGAGGGAACACACGGTGCCCACGGGGAAGCTGGAGACCTTCCGTGAACGCTGGTCGCCGCGGGAGGTCGAATGTATTGTTGACAGAGTTGGCGGAATTTTAATTTGATAATTGTTTTGTTTGTGAACTGCCGATACAGGCGGCTTTTGATTTGATCGCGTACCTACTTTGTGTGTTTGTTTTTGTTTAGGAATAAAGTATTTGCGTAAAAAAAAAACGAAAAATCCCCAGTGTTGTTAGGTGAACGTGCTCCAGGACTTGGATGGTGGAGAGAAGCTCTTTCCAAGTCAGGGTGGTGGAGGTGAAAACCACAAATGGACGGGGTGTCCACAAAAGGACACAGAGTGCTGGAGTAACTCAGCGGGCCAGGCAGCATCTCTGGAGAACATGGCTACGTGACGTTTCAGGTCGGGTCTGAAGAAGGGTCCTGACCCGAAACGTCACCTACTCACGTTCTCCAGACCGGTTGAGTTACTCCAGCACTTTGTGTCCTTTTGTGTAAATCAGCATCTGCAGTTTCTATAAAGGTATGGTGTTCCCTTGCTTCTGCCAGCCAGCCTGACCCATACCAGAGGTTGCGGTCACGAGTTTGGCAGACGCTGGTGGAGCAGCTGGAGAAAGTAACTGCAGTGCTCTCTGTAGATGGTGCTCACATCAGTGTGACAATAACGAGGAGAGTGAATATTCAGGGTACAGGGCCACCGATCACTCGTTCACACTTGTTCTCTGTTACCCCACTTTCACAATCTGTGGAATGCTCTGCCTCAGAAGGCAGTGGAGGCCAATTCTCTGGAGGCTTTCAAGAGAGAGTTCGATAGAGCTCTTAAAGATGGCGGAGTCAGGGGATATGGGGAGAGGGCAGGAACGGGGTACTGATTGTGGATGATCAGTCATGATGACATTGAATGGCGGTGCTGGCTCGAAGGGCCGAATGGCCTACTCCTGCATCTATTGTCTATTGTCTATTGTCTAATCCCGCCTGGTCACAGGAAGAACGTGCAAACTCCACACATCAGCACCCTGAGGTGAGGATTGAACCCCGGGTCCCTGGCACTGCGAGGCAGCAACTTTCCCCCCGGCGCCACTGAGACGCCCACACTTCGTCACCGTGACCAGCGGGACTGTCGTATGTTGAAAGACTGGAGCGACTAGGCTTGTATACACTGGAATTTAGAAGGATGAGAGGGGATCTTATCGAAACGTATAAGATTATTAAGGGGTTGGACACGTTAGAGGCAGGAAACATGTTCCCAATGTTGGGGGAGTCCAGAACAAGGGGCCACAGTTTAAGAATAAGGGGTAGGCCATTTAGAACTGAGATGAGGAAAAACTTTTTCAGTCAGAGAGTTGTGAATCTGTGGAATTCTCTGCCTCGGAAGGCAGTGGAGGCCAATTCTCTGAATGCATTCAAGAGAGAGCTAGATAGAGCTCTTAAGGATAGCAGAGTCAGGGGGTATGGGGAGAAGGCAGGAACGGGGTACTGATTGAGAATGATCAGCCTTGATCACATTGAATGGTGGTGCTGGCTCGAAGGGCTGAATGGCCTCCTCCTGCACCTGTTGTCTATTGTCTATTGTCACATCCACTCCCAGCCGCTAGGGGCGATTTACAGAGGTCATCTAACCTACAAACCCGCACGTCTTTGGGATGTGGGAGGAAACCGGAGCACCCGGAGGAAACCCACATGGTCTCAGGGAGAACGTGCAAACTGCCCCCACACACACACACACACAGGCAGCGCCCAAGGTCAGGATCCAACCTGTGTCTCTGGTGACGTAAGGCAGCAGCTCTACCAGGGGATGCTTCCAGCTGGTTCTGGCTCGGAACACTTATGAAAACTTAGAACGTGAAAAGTTTGCTAAGTACAGTCGGCATGCAACCCCCTCCTCTCTCTGCAGGCATAGAGACACAGGCAGAGGCAACGCACACCACACCGGACCTCACTCGTCAGGAGAAACCAAACACACTGCAAACTCCATTCCTGGACAGCAATCGCTTCCAAAACAGGCACGGGAGATTGGGAAGAGACTTACGTGAAAGCAAACGCTACCAGTGCCCCACTGACGACGATGAAGTCCAGGATATTCCAGAGATCTCTGAAGTAGGCCCCCTGGTGCAGCACCAATCCAAGGTCGATCATCTGTGCAGAGGTGGAGAAAATCATTCAATGCGGCTAAACTTCAACTCTCCTTCGTTGCTCACCGTTCATGCCAAGTGCCAGCGGGTTGGCTTGGCACGTCTAGCCCCTGCCAGTTTAGGAAAGAAAACTGCAGAAGCTGGTTTAAATCGAAGGTAGACATAAAATGCTGGAGTAACTCAACGGGTCAGGCAGCATCTCTGACGAGAAGGAATGGGTAACCTTTCGGGTCGAGACCCTACCCCATTCCTTCTCTCCAGAGGTGCTGCCTGACCCGTTGAGTTACTCCAGCATTTTATGTCTACCTTCAACTTTCCTTAGTTGCTCACCTTTCACGCCAAGTGCCAGTGGGTTGGCTTGGCACATCTAGCCTGTGCCAGTTTAGTTTAGTTTAGAGATACAGCGTGGAAACAGGCCCTTTGGCTCACTGAGTCCGCACTGACCCGCACATTAACACTATCCTACAAACACTAGGGACAATTTACACACACACCAAGTCAATTAACCTACAAACCTGTACGTCTTTGGAGTTTTGGAGGAAACCGAAGATCTCGGAGAGAACCCACGCGGTCAGAGGGAGAACGTAAAAACTCCGTACAGACAGCGCCCGTAGTCGGGATCGAACCTGTGTCGTGATCGCCCACAGTTGACTCCCTCTCCAAGTCTCTGAGACTTGGTAGGCACTCCTAGTTGAAGGACATCACAGCTAACCCCAGTCCCCTCAGCAACCAATAATGAGGAAAATGAGGTGTAGATTCACCGTTGTCCCAGTGAGTTTCATTGTCTGGATAACTCGTCGACACCTCGCCCACGTGGAGAACATGGATAGGTGACGTTTCGAGTGTGGAGAATGGTTTCGAGTCCAACACCACCTATCCATGTTCTCCAGAGATGCTGCCTGGCCCGCTGAGTTACTCCAGCAGCTTGTGTCATGATCATCCCTACCAGGAGGATGTAAAGATCCCAAGGGATATATTTCAATAAGCACGGAGAAATCTCTGTTTCCTGAATAATATTTATCCCTCCAACAAAGCCTGAAATACACCGATGAGCCAAAGCATTATGACCACAGACAGGCGAAGTGAATAACATTGGTTATCTTGTTACAATGGCACCTGTCAAGGGGTGGGATATATTAGGCAGCAAGTGAACGGTCAGTTCTTGAAGTTGATGTGTTGGATGCAGGAGAAATGGGCAGGAGTAAAGACCTGAGCGACGTTGACAAGGGCCAAATTGTTATGGCCAGACGACTGGGTCAGAGCATCTCTGAAACGGCAAGGTTTGTGGGGTGCTCCCGGTCAGCAGTGGTGAGTACCGATCGACAGTGGCCCGAGGAGGGACAAACCACAAACCGGCGACAGACAGGGTGTTGGGCGCCCAATGCTCATCGATGCGCGAGGGCAACGAAGGCTATCCCGTCTGGTCCGAACCGACAGAAGGTCGACTGTGGCACAAGTCACAGAAAATCTTAATGGTGGTCACGGGAGGAATGTGTCACAATACACAGTGCATCGCACCCTGCTGCGTATGGGGCTGCATAGCTGCAGAGTGCTCATGATGACATAATGTTTTGGCTCATCACTGTATATTATTTTAGTACTATTTGTGGGATATTCGCGTCCACAATTTGGCAGTGGTGTCTCCTACATTACAACTGGTGTAAAGTACCTTGGAAGATTTTGAAACGGATACAAAACTGGCAGCAGAAATGCAAAAACACAAGTGTGTTCCCGACCCGAAATGTCCCCCATCCCTTCTCCCCAGAGATGCTGCCTGGCCCGCTGAGTTACTCCAGCACTGTGTGTCTATCTTCTGCAAATCGCCAGCGCTGGAGTAACTCAGTGGGACAGCCAGCATCAATGGAGGGAATGGATGAGTGTCGTTCTGGGTCAGGGCCCTTCTTTGGACTGAGGTGGAGTCTGAAGAAGGGTCCTGACCTAAAACGTCACCTATCCGTTCCTTCGACAGATGCTGCCTGACCCATTGAGTCCTTCCAGCACTTTGCGTTCTGCTCAAAATTCCAGCATTTGCAGTTCTTTGCGTCTCCTTGTTGAGCAGTACTGACTCACCTTAATAACCATCTCAAAGGTAAAGACTCCAGTGAATACATAGTCAAAGTATCTCAAAACCTGTGAAAAGAAGGAATAAAAATGTTAAGTAAATACCAAGCTGCCTGACCTGGTGGCTGTTAAAAATTAAAAATATATCCTCAGCACAGACAGGTTTTAATTGGAAGGACAAGCAAACAAGTTTTCACTCCCAGGGAAACATCTGCAGTCTGAAGAAGGGTCTCGACCCGAAACGTCACCCATTCCTTCTCTCCAGAGAAGTTGCCTGACCTGCTGAGTTACTCCAGCTGTTTGTGTCTACCTTCGATTTAAACCAACATCTGCAGTTCTTTCCTACACCTTTTATCTGCAGTATTGAGACAGTTGCCACCTGACAATAGACAATAGACAATAGGTGCAGGAGAAGGCCATTCGGCCCTTCGAGCCAGCACCGCCATTCAATGTGATCATGGCAGATCATTCTCAATCAGTACCCCGTTCCTGCCTTCTCCCCATACCCCCTGACTCCGCTATCCTTAAGAGCTCTATCCAGCTCTCTCTTGAATGCATTCAGAGAATTGGCCTCCACTGCCTTCTGAGGCAGAGAATTCCACAGATTCACAACTCTCTGACTGAAAAAGGTTTTTCCTCATCTCAGTTCTAAATGGCCTACCCCTTATTCTTAAACTGTGGCTCCTTGTTCTGGACTCCCCCAACATTGGGAACATGTTTCCTGCCTCTAACGTGGCCAACCCCTTAATAATCTTATACGTTTCGATAAGATCCCCTCTCATCCTTCTAAATTCCAGTGTATACAAGCCTAGTCGCTCCAGTCTTTCAACATATGACAGTCCCGCCATTCCGGGAATTAACCTAGTAAACCTACGCTGCACGCCCTCAATAGCAAGAATATCCTTCCTCAAATTTGGAGACCAAAACTGCACACAGTACTCCAGGTGCGGTCTCACTAGGGCCCTGTACAACTGCAGAAGGACCTCTTTGCTCCTATACTCAACTCATCTGGAACAGACCACGTTTCGCACAACCTGACAATTAAACGATCATTTTTTTCCAGCAGTTGCTTATAATGACTGAGACCTGTACAGTTTGTGTATCATTTAGCCTGTGACCATTAAAAATATATATTTTTTGCCTCTTGCTTAGTTGCTCACATTCTAACCTCAAAGCTAACAAGGGTATCTTCAAGGGTAAAAGGGTCTGAAGAAGGGTCTCGACCCAAAGCGTCACCCACTCCTCCTCTCCAGAGATGCCGCCTGTCCCACTGAGTTTCTCCAGCATTTTGCGTCTATCTTAAGGGATCTTTGCAGCAATTCCATTAATAATTGCACCTTCAAGGAAGTTCCTGACTCCTAAATAAAGGAAAATATTTTCATCTTCCTTCTGATCCAATTATTGTCAAGGGTGATACCTTCATCCTCTCCATTTTACCAAAGCCTCTATCGGTTTAAGTACCTTGCTTAATTCCATCCATGTTCTCCTTTGCTCTACAAAAGGCGATGTTAAACCAGCCAACCTCACCCCTGGGCTCATGCTAACATTAGGACCCATTTTGTGCTCTGAATCTTCACCATTTATGAATAAAATTGATGATAAAATGATCTAATTGTGGAGCAGAGGAGAGTTTTCATCCCTTTTCTCCATCCCTATCTATGATATTGGGCCAAACTACACCCCACACCTTAGCGATCTACTGCTGCATGGAGTCAGTGACCAGTGACATTGAAGTGGAAGTCAGCCATTTTGTTTCTGTGCTGCCATTTTGTTGTGAAAGGAGATAATTAGGGTTGCCAACTGTCCCGTATTAGCTGGGACATCCCGTATTTTGGGCTAAATTGATTTGTCCCGTAAGGGATTGCCCTTGTCCTGTATTAGGCCTGGACGGCGCTGTAGGCCCGGACACTGTAGGCCCGGACACTGTATGCCTGGACACTGTAGACACGGATATTGTAGGCCTTGACACTGTAGGCCCGGACACTGTATGCCTGGACACTGTAGACCCGGACATTGTAGGCCCGGACACTGTAGCCCGGGGGCCGCTGTGGTCCCGGACAGTGTAGGCCAGGGCGCCGCCTAACTGAGGTTGCATAGCAACCCGTCTCCCGGCCCGGGCGGCCGCCATTGGTGGAGCGGGAGCACGTGGCCACTGGCTGGATGAGGTCACGTGGGGCGCGGGGTGGTGAGATCGCCCTTTGTCCCTTATTTGGGAGCGAGGAAGTTGGCAACCCTAGAGACAATCGGCAAACTAACTATAGAATCTAAGGGTCTAAGATCCAAATGCTCTTTTGAGAGATGATTTTAAGACAAAATTGTTAATTCTACTTATCACAAAGCAGCAGTTCTTGCTTAATATTGGAAAGATAGCTTTCAATAGACAATAGACATTAGGTGCAGGAGGAGGCCATTCGGCCCTTCGAGTCAGCACCGCCATTCAATGTGATCATGGCTGATCATTCTCAATCAGTACCCCGTTCCTGCATTCTCCCCATACCCACTGACTCCGCTATCCTTAAGAGCTCTATCCAGCTCTCTCTTGAATGCATTCAGAGAATTGGCCTCCACTGCCTTCTGAGGAAGAGAATTCCACAGATTCACAACTCTCTGACTGAAAAAGTTTTTCCTCATCTCCGTTCTAAATGGCCTACCCCTTATTCTTAAACTGTGGCCCCTTGTTCTGGACTACCCCAACATTGGGAACATGTTTCTTGCCATTAACTCCTCCCCCCATCCCACCTACCCCCCCCCCCCCCCCCCCCCCCCCTACACACAGGCACTTTCTCTATCTTAGAATTACAACAGAATGTTTTCGGGCAAAGCTGTGAGCTCACGTTGTTCCTGGTGGCGTTGGGTTGGACAGGATCTTCTGCGGCCAGCGTAATGCTGCTCATCGCGATGACCATGAGGATGCACATCTCGAAGTAGCGGAGGGTCACGATGTAGTGGCAGGCTCGGCGCAGTCTGTAGGGAACATCGCACAGCAAGGAGGTTTACTGTACAGGAGAGGGACCATTTGCTGTCCATGTGCGCTGGGCACCGCGGGTGGTGGAATGCGTCCTCAATAAGGATTGTGCTATAGTTATTTGAAAATTTAGTGTCTTAGATAATTTGGTGATTCTGTTCTAGGGTGGTGGGTGTGTTACTGCAGTTTTGTTTTATAAGTATTGTTTTGTATCATAATTGAATAAACTATTTTTGATAATAAAAAAGATGGTTTACTGCAGCAGTGACATTAACCATTAACCAGTCCAACAACCTCCCAGTCCACGACAAAGTGTTATAGCCCAGTGTTCTAGCACTCATAGTATAGTACATACTTATAGAGTATTAAACTAGTAATAGAGTACATACTTATAGAGTATTAAACTATAGAGTATTAAACTAGTAATAGAGTACATACTTATAGAGTATTAAACTATAGAGTATTAAACTAGTAATAGAGTACATACTTATAGAGTATTAAACTATAGAGTATTAAACTAGTAATAGAGTACATACTTATAGAGTATTAAACTATAGAGTATTAAACTAGTAATAGTATTAAACTATAGAGTATTAAACTAGTCATAGAGTACATACTTATAGAGTATTAAACTATAGATTATTAAACTAGTAATAGAGTACATATTTATAGAGTATTAAACTAGTAATAGAGTTATGGTATTATCATATATTACTATGGAATTATAGTATTATAGTGTTACATATTACCATAGTATTATTGTACTAAAGTTTTTATAGTGTTATGGTATTATTACATACTACAATGGAATTATAGTATTATGGTGTTATCTATATACTAAAACTCTCGTTTGTTTATTTGTTTGTTCCTGAACTACATCCAAAACGGTACACGATAGCGCGACAATTTTAGGCCCACCTAAAATCCCTTTGGTGCCTATGGAAGAAGTTTCATTGAAATCGGTGTTATATTTTAAAAGTTATTCACATTTTAAAGTTTAAATCTATCTCATAGGGAGGGAGGGAAGGAGGGGGGTGGAGGGAGGGGGGTGGAGGGATGGGGAAGGGGGAGGAGGGAGGATAAGGGGGGTTGAAGGGGATGGAGTGGAGGGGAAGGGGGGAGGAGGGAGGAGGGGTGGAGGGAGGGGGAGGAGGGAGGGAGGGGGGAGTGTGGAGGGGGGAGGAGAGGGTGCTGCACCGATGCAATGCCAATGCAGGACCAATGCAGGAGAGGTTTGGGCCCAATGGGTCCACTTGGTCTAGTATATTATATTACTATAGTATTATTGAATATTTGAGTATTTATAGTATTATGGTATTATTTCATAACGCATACTACAATATTATAGTATTATAGTGTAATATATTACATGTCACTATAGTATTATTGAGTATTGAGTATAGTGTTATGGTGTTAGTACATATTACATACTGCTATAGTATCATAGTATTTATAGTGTTATATATTATATACCACTATTATTATTATTATTATCATTAATAAAGTATTTATAGTGTTATATATTATATACTACTATTATTAATATTATTAAAGTATTATTATTATTAAAGTATTTATACTGTTATGGTGTTAGTACATATTATATACTGCTATGGTATTATAGTGTTATATATATTATATATATACATTATATATTACCATAGTATTATTGAGTATTGAGTATAGTGTTATGGTGTTAGTACATATTACATACTGCTATAGTATCATAGCATTTATAGTGTTATATATTATATACCACTATTATTATTATTAAAGTATTATTATTATTATTATTATTATTGTTAAAGTATTATTATTAAAGTATTTATACTGTTATGGTGTTAGTACATATTATATACTGCTATGGTATTATAGTGTTATATATATTATATATTTACATTATATATTACCATAGTATTATTGAGTATTGAGTATAGTGTTATGGTGTTAGTACATATTACATACTGCTATAGTATCATAGCATTTATAGTGTTATATATTATATACCACTATTATTATTATTAAAGTATTATTATTATTATTATTATTATTGTTAAAGTATTATTATTAAAGTATTTATAGTGTTATGGTGTTAGTACATATTATATACTGCTATGGTATTATCGTGTTATATATATATATATATATTATATATTACTATACGGAGTTTGTACGTTCTCCCCGTGACCTGCGTGGGTTTTCTCCGAGATCTTCGGTTTCCTCCCACACTCCAAAGACGCACAGGTTTGTAGGTTAATTGGCGTGGTATGAGTGTAAAAATTGTTCTTAGTGGGTGTCGGATAGTGTTAATGTGCGGGGATCGCTGGGCGGCGCGGACCCGGTGGGCCGGAAGGGCCTGTTTCCGCGTTGTATCTCTAAACATGTACACAAGCTAGCTGACTGAAGGGTAGGCCACACGGTTGGGCAGCGTTAGAGCAGACAAGTGACCTACGGGTTGGTGGTGCTCAGGATGAACATGGAGCTGTAGGGCGGCATTGGCTTCGGACCGTCTTCCCCATCACCCTTCTCATCATCCTCCTCCTCTTTCTTCTCTTCTTCCTTTTTGGGCACGGCGTCCGTGTTCGCATTCTTGTTGACTGGGGAGGCAAAATGGAAGGGGCTTGAGTTTGAGTTGCTTGAGTTTGTGTTTTACACCAGGCTCAATGATCAGCATCAACACATCCAGCTTTATAGGTTTCCCCTCCCTTCCCCACCCACCTCGTCCATCTGTCTATCCTTCACTCCCTCAAATGGTTCCACTGATCATCCCCCAACCTCTTTCACCCCTCCGTTCATGTTCATAAGAGATAGGAGAAGAATTAGGCCATTCGGCCCATCAAGTCTACTCCGCCATTCAATCATGGCTGACCTCTCTTTCCCTCTCAACCCCATTCTCCCGCCTTTTCCCCACACCCGCACTAGTCAAGAATCTGTCTATCTCTGCTTTAAATATATCCATTGACTTGATCTTCTCCCTCTTGCCTCTATTTGTCAATACTACTATCATAGAGTTATGCAGCATGGAAACAGGCCCTGACCAAGTTGCCCCCATACTAGTCCCATCTTCCATCTTATCACCCCGTGTCTCTCTAAACTTCCTTCCCCTCCCTCATTTGCCTTTGTCTGTCCATCCTCACCTGAGTATAGGAGCAGGGAGGTTCTGCTGCAGTTGTACAGGGCATTGGTGGGACCGCACCTGGAGTATTGCGTACAGTTTTGGTCTCCTAATCTGAGGAAAGACATTCTTGCCATAGAGGGAGTACAGAGAAGGTTCACCAGATTGATTCCTGGGATGGCAGGACTTTCATATGAAGAAAGACTGGATAGACTCGGCTTGTACTCGCTGGAATTTAGAAGATTGAGGGGGGATCTTATAGAAACTTACAAAATTCTTAAGGGGTTGGACAGGCTAGATGCGGGAAGATTGTTCCCGATGTTGGGGAAGTCCAGAACAAGGGGTCACAGTTTAAGGATAAGGGGGAAGTCTTTTAGGACCGAGATGAGAACGTTTTTTTTCACACAGAGAGTGGTGAGTCTGTGAAATTCTCTCCCACAGAAGGTAGTTGAGGCCAGTTCATTGGCTATATTTAAGAGGGAGTTAGATTTGGCCCTTGTGGCTAAAGGGATCAGGGGGTATGGAGAGAAGGCAGGTACGGGATACTGAGTTGGATGATCAGCCATGATCATATTGAATGGCGGTGCGTACAGGCTTGAAGGACCGAATGGCCTACTGCTGCACCTATTTTCTATGTCTATGTTTCTATGTAACCCACCTATTGCCTACCAATCTCTGCCTCACCACCCCCTCGCCTCTCCACACGGCCCATCTCACGTTAAACAGCCAAACCTCAATAGCCTGTTGCCTGTAAACGTCTGGGGTGTTGGGGGAGGAAGGTTGTTGGCATCCATGGGCATTCCTTGTATTGCTGCCCAAACACAGTTTCACTTCACTAATTGTTTCCATGTTACGCAGTAGTAAAATTAATTATTCGTTAAACTCGGTGAGTTTAAAGGGAGCGGGAAATGAAACTCCGGGCGTTTTAGCTTGGGTCTGAAGAAAAATCTCGACCCGAAACGTCACCCATTCCTTCCCTCCAGAGATGCTGCCTGACCCGCTGAGTTACTCCAGCATTTTGTGTCTACCTTCGATTTAAACCAGCGTCTGCTGTTTTTTTCCTACACATCCTTTCATTCTGAGGCTGTGCCCTCTGGTCCCAGACTCCCCCACTAGTGGAAACAACCTCTCCACATCCACTCTATCCAAGCCTTTGCTAATTTGATGATGGGTGATGATCACCAATCGATGGTCGGTGTGAGCTGTGGGCTGCAGGACCTGTTTCCCTGCTGTATCTCTGAACTAAACTGAATCCAGCTCATCCCACCCCCCCCTCCCCCCACTCCCGGCACCATCAGCCTTACCTTGCAGAGTGGGATCGGCAAAGGGGATGTTGACCGTGGTGTGATCGGGCTTCTGAGCTGGCTTGGCGATGTTGTTGGGGTTGCCGGGGTTGGTCATGATAAGGTTGTTCTCTGGGTTCTTGGGGTTGCCGGTGTTGCCGGGGTTGGTGGTGGGAGCCTTGCGATTGGCGGTGTTGAGGGGGTTGCCACTGGGGTTGGGGGGGTTGGCGTGGTTGGCCACTTTGCCGGGGTTGTGGGGGCCAGAGGAGGGGTTGGATGGGTTGGCGGGGTTGGCCGTGTCCCTGGGGTTGCCGGCGTTCCGGGGGTCGGCGGGTTGCGTCGCCAGCTTGGTGTTGCGGAGGTTGTCCATGTCCTCGGCGTGCTGGCCATTCTGCCTGCTGATGTCCTGCTGTACCGGCCGTGTGGTGGACAAGGCTGGGCCGCCCGGTACTGGGGCCACGGTGCCCTGGCCCTCTCTGCGACAGCGAAACATAATAACAGAGAAGCATTAAGCAAAACACGTCATAAAGAGTTTACCCACATAACCCACACACTGACCACAATACGAACAGAGAGCTAGAACTTCATTCACCCAACTCAAAATTCAAGAATGTTTTACCAGACTGATAGTCATAGAATTTTTTAGATTTACTATAGTAGTATGTAATATGTGCTGACACCATAACGGTGTAAATACTTTAACACTCAATAATTTAGATTTAGATTTAGAGATACAGCGCGGAAACAGGCCCTTCGGCCCACCGAGTCCGCGCCGCCCAGCGATCCCCGCACATTAACACTATCCTACACACACTAGGGACAATTTTTACATTTGCCCAGCCAATTAACCTACAAACCTGCACGTCTTTGGAGTGTGGGAGGAAACCGAAGATCTCGGAGAAAACCCACGCAGGTCACGGGGAGAACGTACAAACTCTGTACAGACGGCGCCCGTAGTCAGGATCGAACCTGAGTCTCCGGCGCTGCATTCGCTGTAAGGCAGCAACTCTACCGCTGCGCCACCGTGCTGCCTTAAAACCTGGAAACAGGCCCTTCGGCTCAACTTGCCCACACTGGCCAACATCTCCCACCCATACTAGTCCCACCTGCCTGCGTTTAGTCCATAAACCTGTCCTATCCATGTACCCGTCTAAATGTTTCTTACATCTTCTTATATGTTTTATTTTAATGTAAAATGCCCCGAAACGGAGCGATTAAATTCTTACTTGCAGCGGCACAACAGATATGGAAACATAGTACTGTGTAAAACCCGTCGTAAACAACAACAAAAGTAAGTTCAGTTTGAAGAAACAATCAAGTAAAACAAAAGGCGGCACAGAGACGCAACTGGTAGAGCTGCTGCCTCACAGCGCCGGAGACACAGGGCTTGATCCTGACCTCTGGTGCTGTCTGTGTGGAGTTTGCATGCTCTCCCCGCGACCCCGTGGGTTTCCGACCCCACATCCCAAAGACGTGCGGGTTTGCAGGTTAATGGTCCTCTTGTGTGTAGGGTGGGGATGGGAAAGTGGGATAACACAGAACTAGTGTGAAGGTGTGTGTGTGTGGGAAAGAAGTGCAGATGCAGATGCATTCATAGCAAGAGGATTGGTATGTTGCCATTCATAGCGAGGGGATTTGAGTATAGGAGCAGGGAGGTTCTGCTGCAGTTGTACAGGGCCTTGGTGAGACCGCACCTGGAGTATTGTGTACAGTTTTGGTCTCCTAATCTGAGGAAAGACATTCGAGCCTTAGAGGGAGTACAGAGAAGGTTCACCAGATTGATCTCTGGGATGGCAGGACTTTCATATGAAGAAAGACTGGATAGACTGGGCTTGTACTCGCTGGAATTTAGAAGACTGAGGGGGGATCTTATAGAAACATATAAAATTCTTAAGGGGTTGGACAGGCTAGATGCGGGAAGATTGTTCCCGATGTTGGGGGAGTCCAGAACCAGGGGTCACAGCTTAAGGATAAGGGGGAAGTCTTTTAAGACCGAGATGAGAAAACATTTCTTCACACAGAGAGTGGTGAGTCTGTGGAATTCTCTGCCACAGAAGGTAGTTGAGGCCAGTTCATTGGCTATATTTAAGAGGGAGTTAGATGTGGCCCTTGTGGCTAAAGGGATCAGGGGGTATGGAGAGAAGGCAGGTACAGGTTACTGAGCTGGATGATCAGCCATGATCATATTGAATGGCGGTGCAGGCTCGAAGGGCCGAATGGCCTACTCCTGCACCTATTTTCTATGTTTCTATGTTTCTCTGCTGTGGGGAGGGGAGTTCATGTGCACTTTGTGAGTTAGCCAAGTGATCCCTCGGTAGGTTTTAGCCCAGTGACTTTCTTTTTTTTTAATGTATATTTTTTTAATTTTTAGTTTAATTAATTACAGTGCATATAACAACAGTAAATCCTACCCCTCCCCTTCCCTACATAATCATGAAAACAACCAAACAAAAACAAATAAATACATTAAAAAAATCTAAATTAAAAAAACATAACTGCAATGTGACAAAAAAGACAAAAACACAAAAACATGAGTCAAGATGATTTTCAGTATTTTCACTGCTGGATTCAAAGATGGTGAATTGCGTGTGGCATTGAGGAGATAGTTTTACTTGTGCTTAATCTGCTGCAGCACTGGGTTCCATATGTTGAAGAACTTCTGAGGGTTGCCGGACAATTGATATCTCAGCCTCTCTGCGTGTAAGACGCCCATTAATTCTCTTGACCAAGTCTCAAACTGAGGAGCATCGTCTGATTCCCATAGTTTAATGGTCCTCTTGTGTGTAGGGTGCGGATGGGAAAGTGGGATAACATAGAACTAGTGTGAAGGTGTGTGTGTGTGGGAAAGAAGTGCAGATGCTGGGGAGGGGAGTTGATGTGCACTTTGTGAGTTAGCCAAGTGATAGACAATAGACAATAGACAATAGGTGCAGGAGGAGGCCATTCGGCCCTTCGAGCCAGCACCGCCATTCAATGTGATCATGGCTGATCATTCTCAATCAGTACCCCGTTCCTGCCTTCTCCCCATACCCCCTGACTCCGCTATCCTTAAGAGCTCTATCCAGCTCTCTCTTGAATGCATTTTAGAGAATTGGCCTCCACTGCCTTCTGAGGCAGAGAATTCCACAGATTCACAACTCTCTGACTGAAAAGGTTTTTCCTCATCTCAGTTCTAAATGGCCTACCCCTTATTCTTAAACTGTGGCTCCTTGTTCTGGACTCCCCCAACATTGGGAACATGTTTCCTGCCTCTAACGTGACCAACCCCTTAATAATCTTATACGTTTCGATAAGATCCCCTCTCATCCAACCCCTTAATAATCTTAAAACAGGAACAACATTGAGAATGATCAGCCATGATCACATTGAATGGCGGTTACCAGGATCCCTCGGTAAGGTTTAGCCCGGTGACTTTCTAACCCAACATGCGTTCTCAAATGCAACCACACAGTAGTATAAGAAGATGACTGCAGATGCTGGTACAAATCGAAGGTTTTTATTCACAAAATGCTGGAGTAACTCAGCAGGTCAGGCTGCATCTCGGGAGAGAGGGAATGGGTGACGTTTGAAGAAGGGTCTCGACCCGAAACGTCACCCATTCCTTCTCTCCCGAGATGCTGCCTGACCTGCTGAGTTACTCCAGCATTTTGTGAATAAAAACCACACAGTGGTGAATGAGTTTCCCAGATGACCTACTTCTTCCGTTTGTGTCTCCTCTCCTTGGCCGCTGGGTCTCTGTCATCCCTCTCCTTCTTGGCATCGTTGTCGTAGGCGGACTGCGGGTGCCGGTTCCTCCGTCTCCTCTCCGCCCCCTCAGGGGGCTCGCCGTCCCCGCCCGCCTTGCCCTCCTTGCCGCCCCGGCTGCCCTCCCTGTGCTTTGAGCGCCTCTCCCCCTTGCCTCCTCCGCCGCCCTCCTCCGCCGCTCCGCCCCCTTCGTGCGTCTCGGCGCCGCGCCGGTGCCCACGGTGGCGCCGCTCCCTGTCGCCGTCGCCCCGGGGCGGGCCGCCTCCCCTCCCGTCCTTGCCGCCGCCCGGCCGGTGCTGGTGCCGCCGGTGCTGGGGCTCGCTGGTCTGGTTCCTCTCGCCCTCTCCGTCCCTCCCCCCCCTCTCTTGGCTCCCCTCCTGCTCCCTCCCTCGGTACTCCACGTCCCGGTTGGACTCCCCTTCCTTGCTGTTGCTGCGGTACCTCCTCGCCCTCTCGCCCGGCTCCACCGGCCCCACCTCCCTCTCCAGAGTCCTGTCCTTGTTGGCGTCGTGGTAACGGGCCTGCTTCCTCAGGAACTCCTCGGCCCTCTGTTGACTACCGCGCTGGTCCACCGTGGGCTCGGCGGACCTGGTCTTGTTCGTGTTGTTGTTCCTGTTTTCCTGAGGGTCGACCACCAGGGGGCGGTCCAGGTGGGTCTTCATGTCCCGGCGGATGTTCATGGAGTAAGCCATCTTCCACTTCTCGTCAGGGTCCAGCTCGTTGTAAATGGCTTCCCGGCTGGTCATCAGGTTCTGCTTCCTCATCTCGTTCATCCGCTGCTCCCACACTGTCTTCCCGTGCTTCATGTTCTTCTGCTGTTCCTTCCTGAAAAGAAACCAGATGTTATCAGGTTGTCCTCTGGTTGTGGAGCCCACCAGCCCCCCATAGTTAACCAGGCCCTTCCTGCCCATCACGACTCCACAAGTGGGCTTGTTAGGTTACAATGCTCAACCCCACTGCCCAGCTTTCTCCTGGACCTTGGTGACTATTCCTGCATGAGTAGTAACGATGAACCTTCCAACATCCACCTCTATTGCTCTTTGGGACTACCACAAGTACAGTTTAATATGGAAGTCCTGAAGATACTGTCCGCAACAAGGCTAGGAGCTATATTAGTTTTAGAGATATATTGTAGTGGGTCTGGACGCAGCAGGAATCAGGCAAGACGCCAGGTAAGGATCAACAGTAACTTTAATGCAGCATCAGAACATCCACTCTCTTCAGTCTCCCGCACGAGTAAACTCTAGCCCCTTCAGGCAAGCCCCGTAGCACCAGGCCCCTCTACAGCAGTGTCCACTCAGTCTGAGGGGGATGATCCATGGAGTGGCCTAATCCCCCCTGTCCACTCAGTGGAATGACCCAGGGAGTGGCCTAATCCCCCCCTGTCCACTCAGTGCCGAGGGGGATAACCCAGGGAATGGCCTAATCCCCCCTGTCCACTCAGTGGAATGACCCAGGGAGTGGCCTAACCCCCAGGCACAGACCGCCACAATATCATGGATACAGGCCCTTCAGCCCACCGAGTCCATGCTGACCATCCATCACCCGCCACACTAGTTCCATGCTACCCCATTTTCTCATCCACGCCCTGCACACTTGGGACCATTTACAGAGTGCCAATTCAATCTCCACTTTTAAAATACCCAATGGCTTGCCCTTGGGATATGGGAGGAAGTCACATCCTTGGGATAGATAGATTATTGATCAGTGCGGGTGTCAGGGGTTATGGGGAGAAGGCAGGAGAATGGGGTTAGGAGGGAGAGATAGATCAGCCATGATTGAATGGCGGAGTAGACTAGATGGGCCGAATGGCCTAATTCTGCTCCTATCACATGAACTCATGGAGTCTATCTCACCGTTCAGCATGGTCATGGCTCATCTCTGACTTGCACACCACCTCTCCCAAATGGAGCACAGCTCCAATCATCTGCTATGCTATTGTTCAGGAATCCTAATGGCTAACATTGATCACACTGTGTGCTGTTTCCCGAAGCCCGTTCCAAACTCACCAGGGCCCCGTGTTCCACGCCCCCTTTAAACTCACCGGAAAACCTATTATACTGTGGCAATAACATTGAAAAAGCGAATGGAAAAATGTGTTTGGGCATCGGTCGAAGTCAGGAAAATCTGCACCTCCGAAATCTCAAGGGTGCTAGACCATCAGAGCTTTACTTCTGACGAAAATCCATCATTGTCAGCTTTAAAATGGGCGACTATTTAGGCGATGACTTTGGCACGCAGAAGAAAAGTTCTAAACACTGGGTATTTTACAAAGGTTACTCTGAAAAGATATGTGTCCATGTTTCAGACTCTGCCTCCCTTGCCCCAGATGCCCCAAGCAGCAAAGTCTTTCGGTTCATAACAATGATAAACCACGACGGCAGGTGAAACGTCTCACTGTTTACCGCTGGGCGTTTCGAACACATACATTTCCCATCGGTTGATTTCAAAGCACACAACACGAAACAACAACGACAACAAGAATAATGGGGAATTGATGATATCACAGCCGCTGGAACTACTTACCGGAGTGCAAATAATATCCAATGCATGCATTCATTCCATGCAGCATGCAATTAGTTAATGCACATGGTTCAGTGTGGGCCACTTTGTCAGGTAGGAAGCAGGTAAGCGTATTCAATTGTACTGCTTTTGCCCTTTGTCCATCTCATTTTAGAGGAGGTTCACCTGGATGCTGCCTGGATTATCTGAGAGGGGATCTTATTGAAACATATAAGATAATTAGGGGATTGGACACGTTAGAGGCAGGAAACATGTTCCCAATGTTGGGGGAGTCCAGAACAAGGGGCCACAGTTTAAGAATAAGGGGTAGGCCATTTAGAACGGAGATGAGGAAGAACTTTTTCAGTCAGAGAGTGGTGAAGGTGTGGAATTCTCTGCCTCAGAAGGCGGTGGAGGCCAGTTCGTTGGATGCTTTCAAGAGAGAGCTGGATAGAGCTCTTAAGGATAGCGGAGTGAGGGGGTATGGGGAGAAGGCAGGAACGGGGTACTGATTGAGAGTGATCAGCCATGATCGCATTGAATGGCGGTGCTGGCTCGAAGGGCTGAATGGCCTACTCCTGCCCCGACGTCCTATGAATGTATTAATCTGATAATGCGAGTCCCTCCTTGTGTGCAGAACAGGGATGTGAACAACTGCAAAACTATTCTCATTTTGAAACCTTGCTTCCTCCAACATTAGACAGAGACACATTACTTTAGAAGATTGAGGGGGGATCTTATAGAGACTTGCAAAATTCTTAAGGGGTTGGACAGGCTGGATGCAGGAAGATTGTTCCCGATGTTGGGGAAGTCCAGAACAAGGGGTCACAGTTTAAGGATAAGGGGGAAGTCTTTTAGGACCGAGATGAGACAGTTTTTTTTCACACAGAGAGTGGTGAATCTGTGGAATTCTCTGCCACAGAAGGTAGTTGAGGCCAGTTCATTGGCTATATTTAAGAGGGAGTTAAATGTGGCCCTTGTGGCTAAAAGGATCAGGGGGTATGGAGAGAAGGCAGGTATGGGATACTGAGTTGGATGATCAGCCATGATCATATTGAATGGCAGTGCAGGCTCGAAGGGCCGAATGGCCTACTCCTGCACCGATTTTCTATGTTTCTATGTTATTCCATTCCCACCTGCAAAGTCAATCAGCCAAGAAATTAGAATGCAAATCGTGGAAAGCAATCGATGAGAGGCGATGGGTAACACACCAAAAAGCACACAGGTTGTAGATAATTCACGTTCAAGACAAAATACCCCAAACACAGAAAAAGTTAATTACAATCCGCCAAAATACATTTATGATGACAAAGAGTTTGAGCGTATCTGTATGTAGACAGGATATTGCAAAATCGGGGATACTTGAAATGAGAATCTATCTGCACTATAATGGTTATCACGGAGAGAACTCCACAGAGGTATACAGGGGAACATGAAACAGATTCTCCAGTCACAACCTCCCTGCTTTAACTTCATAATCACTCCACGCTGAACAATTTTACGTTAAATTGTTATATTAAAATACATGGTAGTTTATTTTGCTTTCTATCTTACTTACTTATATTACAGAGGGTGGCCATTTGGCCCAGTAGATCAATGCTGGCTCCTAGCAGGTAAAATTCCATCCGTATCATTCCTCCTCTCCGTATTGCCCGCCCATTAGCCCGCCATCTCAAAGTTCGCTCACTAACTTTGGTTTTCCGTGAATCCTCTACACTGAGAGTCACGTTGATGATGAAACCACGTGCATATCTTTGGAAGGTGGGAGGAAAGTGACCCAAATCGAAGATGGGGGGTACTCAGACATGACAATTCCATGGTTGTCCCTAGACAGATTTTGGATACATTCTTCGATTTAGCTAGATGTTCATCACAAAATGCTGGAGTAACTCAGCGGGTCAGGCAGCATCTCCGGAAGGAAGGGATTCCTTCTCTCCAGAGATGCTGCCTGACCCGCTGAGTTACTCCAGCATTTTGTGATACCTTCGATTTGTACCAGCATCTGCAGTTATTTTCCTGCACCTAGATGTTTAGTTTAGAGATACAGCGCAGAAACAAGCCCTTCGGCCCACCGGGTCCACGCATGGTGGCGCAGCGGTAGAGTTGCTGCCTTACAGCGAATGCAGCGCCGGAGACTCAGGTTCGATCCTGACTAAGGGCGCCGTCTGTACGGAGTTTGTACGTTCTCCCCGTGACCTGCGTGGGTTTTCTCCGGTTCTTTTTTTTACATTTACCAAGCCAATTTACCTACAAACCTGCACGTCTTTGGAGTGTGGGAGGAAACCAAAGATCTCGGAGAAAACGCGCGCAGGTCACGGGGAGATCGTACAAACTCCGTACAGACAGCATCCGTACTTGGGATCGAACCCGGGTCTCCGGCGCTGCAAGTGCTGTAAGGCAGCAACTCTACCGCTGTGCCACCGCTTGGATGCACAGGTGAACTGTCAATGTTGCCTGGTTCCATCTTCAGGGCAACAGCTCTGATGATTCCAGCTAGTGTAGATAAAGCACTTGCCTCACACTTTTTACATTGATGCTCCCACCTCTAGCATCTTGGATACAGTCCTGAGAAGTATAGTGGGAATGTTGTCTCTTTTAGCTACCATGTAGTTTAGATTAGTTTAGAGATACAGCGCAGAAACAGGCCCTTCGAACCACCGAGTCCGCACAGACCAGTGATTACCCCGTACACTAATAGTATGCACATACTAGGGACAATTTACAATTTTCCCAAGCCAAATTAGCCTACAAACTTGTGTGTCTTTGGAGTGTGGGAGGAAACCGGAGCACCCGGAGAAAACCTACGCAGGTCACGGGGAGAACGTACAAACTCCGTACAGACGGCACCAGTGGTCAGGATCGAACCCGGGTCTCTGGCGCTCTACCGCTGCGCCACCGTGTCACCGACATGTACGTTATAGTCTATAGACAAACAGGACTCTGATGACATTTCTGAGATATATAATTTTGTTGTTTAATGCTTTACAGGATCAGCCAACTTTAATGCCCACCTAGTCTTGAACAGTGGCCATTCCAGAAAGCTATCTAGGATCAACTAAACAGGCCAGGCAGGGTTTGATGGCAGATACCCGCTCATAAAAGACAGTAGTTAACGAGTTTACCTTTTGTTACACCAGATTAAAGTCTACTTTTATTTCAAATGTATTTAATTGCGGTAAAGTTGGGTGCAATGAAAGATATTTACAATATACTTGGAATGGGGTATGGGTGGGAAAGGTTTGGAGAGATATGGGCCAGAGGCTGGCAAGTGGGATTAGGTTGGTTCACCAACTTGGTTGGCATGGATGAGTTGGGCTGAAAGGCCTGTTTTCATGCTGTACAGTTCTACGACTCTGAGATTCCAATTAATTGAATTTAAAGTGCCCAGTTGCAATGATAGGATTTGAACATGCATCTAGTTTATCGGACAGTGTCTCTGAAATGTAGTCTCTTTGCTAACCCAACCCGAACACCAGAGCATTTGATGCTGGAGACTTCAATTTCCAGTGCTTGGAGGGATGGCTGAGAATCCCTCACTAAAATACCCTGAGGGTATTTACCATTTTACAAGCCTTAAATCTTTAACCCCTTCTGTCCACCCAGGAAGATCCAAAAGATCCCACAGCTGAACAGGGGATATTCCCCATGTAGAACACAAAGTGCTGGAGTAACTCATCGGGTAAGGCTGCATCTCTGGAGAACATGGGTAGGTGATGCTTTGGCCAAAGGTCCATGTTGCAAAATGTCCCTGTCCTCTAGAGATGCTGCTGTACATGACCGGCTGAGTTACTCCAGCACTTTCTGTTTTCCGCATCTTCCCAACATTTCCGATACCTTGTGTCCCGAGATCTTTAATAAGACTCTAACACATAGTAGCGGAGTTAGGCCATTCGGCCCATCGAGTCTACTCTGTCATTCGATCATGGTTTCATGATGCCTTGGGACCAAGATCTACGTTTTTAGACACAAATGTTCTCATTTATGTTTGCAGTACTCACATGCACTGTTCAGTCTTCTACATTATATTGGCCAAACTTTAAAAATATTATCTGTAAAGTGCCTTCGGATGTCTTGAAAGGGATGTGAAAGGAACTATACAAATGAAAGTCACTTTTGTTTAAAAAACTTATTTAAAAAAATGCTAATCTTAGTTTAAAATGCTCTTCTCCAGCTCTGGGTGGTGAGACGGGTGTCAGGTGTACAACTTTCTTCTCATTTCAAGTGGTGCTAACGTGCTTCTAAACTTGAGGTTCATAAACCCTGCGTTTTTTTTCAAAAGAACGTTCAAAAAATCCACCCAAGACTCTCTCCCAATCTCACATCTCCAAAGAAATCAGTTCAATTTGTGCCCAATTCTTCCAGATTTAAGATCAGCTCGATGAAAAAAAAAATGAAACAAAATTCTGATAATAAGTCGTCTGTGTTACAATCCTCGTGATTTTGCCCCAAAACAACTATATGTGAAAATGACATCACATCAAAACTGGCGTGTAAATGCTGGTGGTACTCCAGTATGGGTGAAAAGGTTTTTCCTCATCTCAGTCCTAAATGGCCTACCCCTTATTTTAAACTGTGACCCCCTGGTTCTGGACTCCCCCAACACGAGGAACATTGTATAAAGACAAATTTTCAATAGACAATAGGTGCAGGAGGAGGCCATTCGGCCCTTCGAGCCAGCACCGCCATTCAATGTGATCATGGCTGATCATTCTCAATCAGTACCCCGTTCCTGCCTTCTCCCCATACATATAATAATTGTCTAAATATACATACATTTCATATAATAATTGTCTAAATATTGGTCTAGAACCATTTCCAAATTTTCAACAGCCACCAAGTGGGAATGAGAGACCAGATTTGATAGCACTGGTTGTATCTCAGCATTGTTGTGCTTTATACATCAAACATATAAAACCGCTCCACACTACACAGGGCATTGACATCTGGCACATGTAGTGTGGATGTTTTTGTGGGGGAAACTCTGGTCTTTTGGTTTTCAATTCCAACCTGCACTGCTTGGTACTTACATTTGAGTGCAGGCATCACTGTTGTACACAGAGCTCCTAGGGGAAAGTGCCCTTACCCTCTCTGTGCTGTCCAGACATGTGGAGAGAGTGTCAAAGAGTTCAGAAGAATGCTCCCGGTTACTCAACACGAAATGAAGTGCACACATTTGGTGATCATGACTGTCCTGGGTTCACAAATCTCCGGCTAATTTCACTTCGGGTAAGAATCAACCATCTTCCCTTGTGGCACATATATAAAAAATAATAATTCATTGAAATTCAAAAATACCAAATTGTCTTCAAGGTTTGAGTATTGGATTCTGCGGATGGGGAATCGGGATAACATCCTTGTTTTCGAATGTTCCACGGAGTTTAAGGAGAGGTAATTAACAGCATTAATTGTTTAAGGATGTGAGATCGATGACATCGTCATGGTGCTAGTGTGAATTAATTAATGCTGTTTCATTTCTGCCGTGTTTGAATTGAAATTCACCGTTGCACTGAGATGAGTGATTTAGCTCCTGACTCCACAAAGCACCAAAGCAATTCCCTCTCAACAAATCAGGATCATGAAGGATGTTTTCCATGCTGCTATAACACTCAATTACACCATCCAAGACGTAACAGCCAGTTTCATTGTTATCTTTAGTTTTAGTTTTTAGAGATACAGTGCAGGAACAGGCATTTCGGCCTACCGAGCCCACACCGACCAGCGATCCCGGCCCTCCAACACTATCCTACACACACTAGGGGCAACTTACATTTACACCAAGCCAATTAGCCTACAGACCTGCACGCCTTTGGAGTTTGGGAGGAAACCGAAGATCTCGGAGAAAACCCACGCAGGTCACGGGGGAGAACGTACAAACTCCGCACAGACGGCGCCCGTAGTCGGGATCGAACCCGGGTCTCTTGCACTGTAAGCGCTGTAAGGCAGCAACTCTACCGCTGCGCCACCGTGCCACCACATGAAACATCTGTTCCTTCCACCACTCACACGCCATGGCTGTACTGTGCAACACCTACGAGCCATCTATGTTTCTTCATTAAAGATAGACACAAAAAGCTGGATGAACTCAGCGGGACAGGCAGCATCTCTGGAGAGAAGGAATGGGTGACTTTTCGGGTCAAGACCCTTCTTCAGACTCGACCCGAAACGTCACCCATTCCTTCTCTCCAGAGATGCTGCCTGTCCCGCTGAGTTACTCCAGCATTTTATGTCTGTCTTCGGTGTAAACCAGCATCTGCGGTTCATTCCTACACATATGTTTCTTCATCAGCATGTCTCAAACATGTGGCCTCTACTGCCCTGGAGAACAATGGAACATCATCTGCTTCCAGAATCCCACTCACACCATCCTAAGTTGGAAATATATCCCTGCTCTTCCATCAAGGCTGCTTCTAAATCCCGGGACTCCTTCATAGAAACATAGAAAAAAGGGTGCAGGAGTAGGTCATTCGGCCCTTCGAGCCATCACCGAGGATCATGGCTGATCATCCAAAATCAGTACCCCGTTCCTGCCTTCTCCCCATATCCCTTGATTCCGCTAGCCCAAAGAGCTAAATCTAACTCTCTCTTGAAAACATCCAGTGAATTGGCCTCCACTGCCTTCTGCGGCAGAGAATTCCACAGTTTCACAACTCTCTGGGTGAAAAGGTTTTTCCTCGTCTCAGTCCTAAATGGCCTACCCCTCGTTCTTAAACTGTGTGACCCCTGGTTCTGGACTCCCCCAACACGAGGAACATTTTTCCTGCATCTAGCCTGTCCAATCTAATTCCGCGGCAACACTGTAGGAGCACCTTCACCAGAAAGACAGCAGTGGTTCGTGGCAACTCACAGTCGATAATGGCCTTGCCAAACTCCCATGCGTGTGAGGAATGAATCAGAGTTGACAAGAGGCAGGGTGATGTATGCAGACGTGCCAGTAGCGTTTGGAGATGACACAACTCAGCAAACCCCTGGCCCAGAGAGAGAGAAACAACTCCTCAACGAACAACCCATGACTCCAAAACACAAGCTTGAGAAAAAATCATTGGAACCATGCATTTATCAAGAGAACAAAATCATTCTCCACCATCCCACAGATTGGAGAATTGTTCCACCTCTGAATTGCATTTTACCGCCAGATAGGAGAGCAACAAAGCAAAGGCCAGCTACCACCCACCCCACTCCCAAATGAACACAATGGAGCATTGCAGGTGAAGCATATTACATACTGCAGGATAGACACTTGTCCATTGCTGGGTACGAAATACAGAGGCAATGATGCACTACTGCTTAAGTCAACAAAGAAGGATCAAAGTGCATCCACTACTGTGTTGCATATCAGCCAAGGACAAGTATCTTATCTTGAGGCTCAGGGAAGGACATGCAAGGGAGCTTAGTTAAAATGTAAAGTTCTGTCAAGTTTGTGTTAAATATGGATGATAGTTTCATGTTTCCTTAATCTGAATTCCTTCGCAAAGAATCAAGATCAAAAAGCAAAATGGCTGATGTTCTTTGCTTTTCTGTGTATGAAAATAAATATATTTTTTTCAAAAAATCCAATACTCTAACCATTCAATGTAATGTCCCATTGCTGAATGCCAGCATTTCTGAAGCCTGGATCTAAATTTGAGGCTTCGTCCCAGCCTTGAGACTACTTGGACTGGGGAAGCCATGTAACCAAGCCAGGAAAGTCAGGTTTATCTTTAAACATCGTTGCATAAAAAACATACAATTTAAAAAAAAGTCACACACATTAATCAGTAAATCGGCACACATTGGCATTTCTTTCTGAAGGTTTGCATCCTGAAACAAAGTCATAGCGTAAAAAGGCAAGAAAGAGTGGTTCAGACCTAGCTTGGGAAAAAAGAGCACTATCACAAAGCACGAAGGATTAAATTGGCCTTAACCAACACACCTCCCCGTCCGTCACCTCCCCCCACCAATGCCCCTCTCCCCCGACCAGAGGGGATAGCATGATGCTCCGACAGGTAACAGTAACATCGGCGAGACCAAGCGCAGGCTCGGCGATCGTTTCGCTCAACACCTTCGCTCAGTCCGCCTTAACCAACCTGATCTCCCGGTGGCTGAGCACTTCAACTCCCCCTCCCACTCCCAGTCTGACCTTTCTGTCATGGGCCTCCTCCAGTGCCATAGTGAGGCCCACCGGAAATTGGAGGAACAGCACCTCATATTTCGCTTGGGCAGCTTGCAGCCCAGTGGTATGAACATTGACTTCTCCAACTTTAGATAGTTCCTCTGTCCCTCTCTTCCCCTCCCCCTTCCCAGTTCTCCCTCTATCTTCCTGTCTCCACCTATATCCTTCCTTTGTCCCGCCCCCCTGACATCAGTCTGAGGAAGGGTCTCGACCCGAAACGCCACCCATTCCTTCTCTCCTGAGATGATGCCTGACCTGCTGAGTTACTCCAGCATTTTGTGAAATAAATACCTTCGACAGGTAACAATACTCTCCATTATTATGTGCATATGGTGTGACCCTTGGCAGTGAGTGTTGACATACTATTTAACCAAGAACAGAAGTTCAGCCCAAGCCTCGACTTTGTCCTCCACTACATGAGCACCTGGCATAACAGTTCACTCTTTGCCCACTGATCCTATGCAAACTGTTTGCTGTAAAGGATAATGAGTGGGGTAATTCTGAGCTGATTTACCTTTCTCTGGAACCTAGGGTCAGTGCGCCTTCAGGGGAGACAGCAATGACGAGCAAAGACCATGTACACCCCCCCCCCGCAGGTCCCCTTCACCCCTGGTTCGAGAGGAACGGGCCACTTTCCAAGCCACTCGTCACAGGGCATTCTTCAAATGCCAAAGGAAAATAAATCTGCAATCCGCCAACTGAAAATCCCTGTGGATCAACTTGGCAGGGATTGCAATAATGAAGAGTAGCACACAGAGAGACAATGAACACAATACCATTGCCTGTGCTATCCACCTGAATGGTTCCATGAATTAGACGGGCCACATGGCCTTTTATATTTGTGTGCAATGCAAAAAGGTGCGGGAAGACGAGGGACGAGGTGATTCTGGATGATCAGCCATGATCATATTGAATGGCGGTGCTGGCTCGAATTAGCTGGGACATCCCGTATTTTGAGCTAAGTTTTTTGTCCCGTACAGGACCACTCTTGCCCTCTATTAGGCCCGGGGGCCACTGTAGGCCCTGACACTGTAGGCCCGGGGTCCGCTGTAGGCCCCAACAGTGTAGGCCCGGGGACCGCTGTAGGCCCCAATAGTGTAGGCCCGGGGGCCGCTGTAGGCCCCAATAGTGTAGGCCCGGGGTCCGCTGTAGGCCCCAACAGTGTAGGCCCGGGGACCGCTGTAGGCCCGGACACTGTAGGCCCAGGGTCCGCTATAGGCCCCAACAGTGTAGGCCCGGGGGCCGCTGTAGGCTCGGACACTGTAGGCCCAGGGTCCGCTATAGGCCCCAATAGTGTAGGCCCGGGGTCCGCTGTAGGCCCCAACAGTGTAGGCCCGGGGACCGCTGTAGGCCCGGACACTGTAGGCCCGGGGGCCGCTGTAGGCCCCAACAGTGTAGGCCCGGGGGCCGCTGTAGGCTCGGACACTGTAGGCCCAGGGTCCGCTATAGGCCCCAACAGTGTAGGCCCGGGGGCCGCTGTAGGCTCGGACACTGTAGGCCCGGGGTCCGCTATAGGCCCCAACAGTGTAGACCCGGGGGCCGCTGTGGGCCCAGACAGTGCAGGCTAACGGAGTGTGTTTGGGGAGCGAGGCCGAGTGTGTCCGCCTGACGGAGGTTGCGTAGCAACCCGCCTCCCGGCCCGGGCTGCCGCCATTGGTTGGAGCGGGAGCACGTGGCCGCTGGCTGGGTGAGGTCACGTGGGGCGCAGGGTGGTAATGTCACCTCTTGTCCCTTATTTGGGAGTTGGAAAGTTGGCAACCCTAAATGGACTACTCCTGCAACTATGTTCTATGTTTCTATGTGAGGGAACAGCATAAGAGGGAACTAGATGCATTCAAGAGAGAGCTAGATAGAGCTCTTAAGGATAGCAGAGTCAGGGGGTATGGGGAGAAGGCAGGAACGGGGTACTGATTGAGAATGATCAGCCATAATCACATTGAATGGTGGTGCTGGCTCGAAGGGCCGAATGGCCTACTCTTGCACCTATTGTCTATTGTCTATAAAGGGGAGGGGGAATCGGGGAGATGGATGAATTAATAGACACCAAACCATTGCAGTGAAATTATCATTAACACCTAATCTCTGATAAGATTTCAAAATATCTTCTTGCTTTAAACAGTTTAATTGTAGCTTTAGCTTTGAAGACATTGACTTAGCAAATAAAATTGTCTTAATTACAGTGTGAGTGTGCCCATTATAAAATGTTTACTTGCAATGTTACTGTGACTGTATTTATGGAAAGTGTATTAACATCATTTACTTAGGCCAAATGAATTTACCAAGGGATTGTGCAGGGGGTCTTGAAACATAGAAACATAGAAAATAGGTGCAGGAGTAGGCCATTCGGCCCTTCGAGCCTGCACCGCCATTCAATGCGATCATGGCTGATCATTCAGCTCAGTAACCTGTACCTGCCTTCTCTCCATACCCCCTGATCCCTTTAGCCACAAGGGCCACATCTAACTCCCTCTTAAATATAGCCAATGAACTGGCCTCAACTACCTTCTGTGGCAGAGAATTCCACAGATTCCCCACTCTCTGTGTAAAGAAATGTTTTCTCATCTCAGTCCTAAAAGACTTCCCCCATATCCTTAAGCTGTGACCCCTGATTCTGGACTTCCCCAACATCGGGAACAATCTTCCCGCATCTAGCCTCTCCAACTCCTTAAGAATTTTATATGCTTCAATAAGATCCCCCCTCAGTCTTCTAAATTCCAGTGAGTATGGGAATGTGTTGCTAATGTCGGTCGGGGTGCCAACTACATATTGTATTGTATTTGTATACATACTGTATTATATTTCTTTTCTAGGATGCCTAGTAACATCAGGCTAAGGGACTGTCGATGAAAACTAGCCTCTCAAAACTAGCCTCGTACATTTACATTTGTTTGAATGTCAATGAATGTACATTCCCCCTTTTTGAAATAAATTATTTAAAAAAAACTATCTCACTCCCAAATACGGGACAAGGTGACGTCACCCACGTGACCTCACCCAGCCAGTGGCCACGTGCTCCCGCTCCACCAATGGCGGCCGCCCAGGCCGGGAGGCGGGTTGCTAAGCTACCTCCGTTTGGCAGCGCCCGGGCCTCCGAACCTAGACTGTCCGGAGCTAAAATGTCGGAAACCTAGAGTGTCGGGACCTAAACTGTGGGGATCAACAGCATCGGGGCCTAGTGTTCAGGCATACAGCATCGGGGCCTACAGTGTTCAGGCCTACAGCATCGGGGCCTACAGTGTCCGGGCCTACAGTGTCCGGGCCTACAGCATCGGGGCCTACGGTGTCCGGGCCTACAGTGTCCGGGCCTACAGCGTCGGGGCCTACAGTTTCCGGGCCTACAGTGTCTGGGCCTACAGCATCGGGGCCTACAGTGTCGGGGCCTACAGTGTCGGGGCCTACAGTGTCCGGGCCTACAGCGGCCCCCGGGCCTAATACGGGACAAGGGCGGTCCCCTACGGGACAAACCAATTTAGCCCAAAATACGGGATGTCCCAGCTAATACGGGACAGTTGGCAACCCTAAATGTCCGTCAGTGAAGGTGGAACGTTTTTTCACCCATTGCTAATTCTATTATCTCCCTCCAGCATCGGCGTGAAACTCTACCGAATCCTGTCGCTGTGGCTGCCTGTTCCATCTCCGTCACATCGCCCGACTCCGACTCTGGCCCCTGATCTCAGTTTAACTCTTGCAGAGCCCCTCATCAACCCTCTAGTCTTGACAATTCCCACCAGCATCGGACACAGAATAGTGTGGCACAGGGTCAGGCCCTTTGGCCCACAACGTCTGTGCCGCGCACGATCCACATCCCTCCATTCCCTGCAATGTGGAAACAGGCCCTTCGGCCCACCAAGTCCGTGCTGACCATCAACTGCCCATTTGCACTAATCCTGCATTTATTTATTCTCCTCACGTAACCATCAGCTTCCTCAATTGTCTCATAGACAGAGCAATTGATCTGATTCCACCACCTCCTGCTTGGTACCTCCTCAGGTGGTACTGGGGCGCAGCGATAGAGCTGCTATCTCACAGCTCCAGAGGCCCGCGTTCGATCTTGACTACGGGTGCTGTGTAGAGTTTGCACGTTCTCCCAGTGATCGTGCGGGTGCCCCAGCTTCCTGCCACATTCCAAAGGTGTTTGCAGGTTTGTAGGTCAGGTTTGGCTTCTGTAAATTGTCCTTAGTGTGCAGGGGGTGGGTGTAAAAGCTGGAGGACAGAGAACTAGTGTGAATGGGTGATCGACTCAGTGGGCCAAAGGGCCTGTTTCCACTTGATATCACTAAAGATTCTACTGCTCATATAAATACAAGGGGCAATTTACAGAGGCCAATTAACCAATAAACCTGCATGTCTTTGGAATTATGGAAGGAAACTAGAGCACCCAGAAAAAGGCCAGACTTGTTTTTCCCTTGTACAAAGAAGGCTGAGGGGTGACCCGAGAGAGGTATATAGTCAGAGGGAATTGAATGCAACATCTCCAAGTTTGCGGATGACACGAAGCTGGGGGGCAGTGTTAGCTGAGAGGAGGATGCTAGGAGGCTGCAAGGTGACTTGGATAGGTTAGGTGAGTGGGGAAAATGCATGGCAGATGCAGTATAATGTGGATAAATGTGAGGTTATCCATTTTGGTGGCAAGAACAGGAAAGCAGACTATTATCTGAATGGTGTCCGATTAGGAAAAGGGGAGATGCAACGAGACCTGGGTGTCGTGGTACACCAGTCATTGAAGGTAGGCATGCAGGTGCAGCAGGCAGTGAAGAAAGCGAATGGTATGTTAGCATTCATAGCAAAAGGATTTGAGTAAAGGAGCAGGGAGGTTCTACTGCCAGTTGTACAGGGCATTGGTGAGACCACACCTGGAGTATTGTGTACAGTTTTGGTCTCCTAATCTGAGGAAAGACATTCTTGCCATAGAGGGAGTACAGAGAAGGTTCACCAGATTGATTCCTGGGATGGCAGGACTTCCATATGAAGAAAGACTGGATAGACTCGGCTTGTACTCGCTGGAATTTAGAAGATTGAGGGGGGATCTTATAGAAACTTACAAAATTCTTAAGGGGTTGGACAGGCTAGATGCAGGAAGATTGTTCCCGATGTTGGGGAAGTCCAGAACAAGGGGTCACAGTTTAAGGATAAGGGGGAAGTCTTTTAGGACCGAGATGAGAAAGTTTTTTTTCACACAGAGAGTGGTGAATCTGTGGAATTCTCTGCCACAGAAGGTAGTTGAGGCCAGTTCATTGGCTATATTTAAGAGGGAGTTAGATGTGGCCCTTGTGGCTAAAGAGATCAGGGGGTATGGAGAGAAGGCAGGTACGGGATACTGAGTTGGATGATCAGCCATGATCATATTGAATGGCGGTGCAGACTCGAAGGGCTGAATGGCCTACTCCTGCACCTATTTTCTATGTTTCTATGAAACCTCTTCTGCAGTAGTGGCATCAAAATAAGAGGGCATAAGTTTAAAGTGTGAGGAAGGAATTTAAAAAGGGATTTGAGGGATAAGTTTTATTTTCCACAGGGACTGGTGAATGTCTGGAATTTGCTGTCAGAGGAGGTGGTGGACTCAGATACAATCATTCTGTTTATGAGACAATAAGATTTTATATAGATATACTTAAATCGGTAAGGCATAGAAGCCTAATGTGGGCAAATGGGATTAAGCTTTTAGACTTTAGACTGTAGAGATACAGTGTGGAAATAAGCCCTTCAGCCCACTGGATCCGTGCCAACCAGAAATCACCCTGTTCACGAGGACTATCCTACACACTAGGGACAATTAACAATCTACAGAAGCCAATTAACCAACAAACCTGCCCGTCTTTGGACTGTGGGAGGAAACCGGAGCATCCGGAGAAACCCATGTAGTCATAGGGAGAACGTGCAAACTCCGTACAGACAGCACCCCTAGTCGGGATTGAACCCGGGTCCCTGGGGCTGTGAGGCAGCAACTCTACCGCTGCGCCACCGTGCCACCCCTGACCTGGTTGAACAAAAACTCTATGAGAAACACAAATCATCCCTTCTCACTGAAGTGGATTTGAATGTGTAGTATGCACTTCCCATCACTTCCCATCCACTATGCAGTATCTTTATGCTTTACCCAAAATATCACCTATCCATGTTCCCCGGAGATGCTTCCTGATGCTACCAGAGTTACTCCAGCACTTGATGTCTTTTTTTTGGTAAAACCAGCATCTGCAGTTCCTTGGGTCTACTGGGTTACCATTGTCGCAGTAATAATTTGGTTGTGTTGGTCATGTTTGAAAAATACAAGTTGTCAGTTCAGGTGGATTCAGGTAGAATTGTAACTTTATATCCCAATTGACTACTATTTTCACAACTTCAGCTATCAGGGTGTTTGGTGTTAATGGGATGTTTTATGCCTACCTGGTTTAACATCTCATCCAAAAGTCATTACCCCCCTCCACACGACTACACTGTCTCAGCTCTGCTATGAGAAGACAAGCCTAGCCTTGAACCCTCCACTGTCTAACCTAGAGATGTGTGACCACTAGGTTGCAGCTGAGGTGGTAGCAATGCTGTGATCCTGGAGTGACCGAGGCTGAAACGAGCTCTCTTCAAGGAAGAAGGAATTAATGGGCGGAGAGGTTTCCTCGTTCAGCAGGTTAATCCCACCACAAGGCAGTGGATGGGATTTGTGTTTGCTTCTCGAATTTTGGACCACGTAAGTTTCACCAGTCTGAAGAAGGGTCTCGACCCGAAACGTCACCCATTCCTTCTCTCCTGAGATGCTGCCTGACCCGCTGAGTTACTCCAGCATTTTGTGTCTACGTAAGTTTGGCAAATCCACTGAGGAGAGATTTCAAGCCCCGTGATGTTATTTCGATGCAAATCAAATAGACCCCAGAACATTGGGAAGCGATACTTAGCACAACCTGAACCTACCTTCTCTCCTCCCCCCTTCGACCCTGAGTTCAGTCCGCTGGTTAGTGGCTGTTTCCAAATGAAGTGCGGCCCTCGTTTATTTTCCAAAGGGTTCCGCATCGTGGCTGAGCCCATCTCACTCAGGGGACCCCCTCCTACCCCACCCAACCCCACCCAGAACATGAATGGGTTTGAACCAGCAAACCATCCCCAATGGTACTTCCCCAAGTTCTATCCTTCCAGCCCACTCTAAGATGCCAAGGGAGCTAACCTGTTTTCGGGTCATGCTAATATGAATTCCGCGCCCTACAGCGGGAAGAAGGGTTTTGATTGCACCCCTATTCTGACCAGCAGGGCCAGAGCCTAACCATGTGGGGAAATACACACACATGCAACATCCCCCAATTGAATCGCACACTAGCCCGTTTGGGCACCATGCCAATTGACGTTTGGGCACCATGCCATCTTGTGTAGCAGTCGCCAAGAACGGGCGCAGACTCGGGAAGGTTAGGAGTGAGACGTGCTCTTACCCAGAGGGTTGTGAACCCCTGGGATTCTCTCCCCCAGGGAACTGTTCATGCTCAAGCTGTCGGACTTATTGCAGGCTGATGCCAATAGATTCATGGACGTGAATGGGAAGAGGGCAAAATGGAGAAGGCAAAGGGTTATCCGTATGACTGAACGGCAGGGCGAGGTTGATGGGCTGAATGGCCGTCACCTGCCCCTGTGAAGCATCTACTATTCCGGGGGAAAAAAGCCTCACCAAATAGTACATCCCATTGACCAACGTCACAGAAAGACATGAAGTGCTGGAGTAACTCAGCGGGGTCAGGCAGCATCTCTGGAGAACATGGGTATAAATATAACCGATTCATTTGGTTTCGGGTTGGGACCCTTCTTCAGACATGATATTCCTGACCCGAAACGTCGCCTATCCGTGTTCTCCTGACCCCGCTGAGTTACTCCAGCACTTTTGCGTCTTTCCTTGGTGTAAAACAGCATCTGCAGTTCCTTGTCGTTGCACATTGAGCAGCTCCAAACTAGAGGTGCTCCTCAACTTACGATGGGGTCACGTTCTGAGAAAACCGGAAATATCGTAAGCCGAAAGCGCATTTAAATAGGCGTGGTCACGTGGCCGGAGGCTCGCCGCGGTTCGCTGCCGTTGCCCAGCGTTTGCACCTTCGTGAGGTCGAGATATCGCAAGTGGAAGCATCGTAGGTTGAGGAGCCTCCGTAGTCACAAAGGAGAGCAGTCACACTGGCAATGTGTGTTCTTATTTCTTTAACTACAGCGTTCATTGTGTACGTAAGACGGATGGCTATCCAGGATACGTGAATCAGACTCCACTTACGCAGCTATCGAGAGATTGGCCGCTGATAAGGGGCTCACTTCAGCCACTTCCTTGGCCTTTTGCAGAGCAAGCTTCTGGTTTGCTGCCTCCTCCTCTTCCTGTTCGTCCTAGTGTGACACATGGAAAGAACCCGTGAGCGACTTACATAGAAACATAGTAAATAGGTGCAGGAGTAGGCCATTCGGCCCTTCGAGCCTGTACGCACCGCCATTCAATATGATCATGGCTGATCATCCAACTCAGTATCCCGTACCTGCCTTCTCTCCATACCCCCTGATCCCTTTAGCCACAAGGGCCACATCTAACTCCCTCTTAAATATAGCCAATGAACTGGCCTCAACTACCTTCTGTGGCAGAGAATTCCACAGATTCACCACTCTCTGTGTGAAAAAAAACGTTCTCATCTCGGTCCTAAAAGACTTCCCCCTTATCCTTAAACTGTGACCCCTTGTTCTGGACTTCCCCAACATTGGGAACAATCTTCCTGCATCTAGCCTGTCCAACCCCTTAAGAATTTTGTAAGTTTCTATAAGATACTTACAAAGCACGCGGGGCAGTTAGCAGTGCACGAAGCGGCGGTGGCGGCGGTGACACGCACATCCCTGGTCGCCGCGAGACCGAGCTGGCAACGCGCTCGAACGCCAACTCGACCCCACGCCCAAAGTCGGAAACAACGGGCGGCCCTCCTCCCGAAAACACCATCACTCCTTTGCAGTAGAAACATGGACAATAGGATCGCTGGTCGGTGCGGACTCGATGGGCCGAAGGGCCTCTTTCTGCGCTGTATCTCTAAACTAAACTAAACACAAACTAAGGCCTATGGTTAGACACAAAGTGCTGGTGTAACTCAGCGGGACAGGCAGCATCTCTGGAGAGAAGGAATGGGTGGTGTTTCAAGTCAAGACCCTTCTTCAGTCTTCTCGACCCGAAACGTCACCCATCTCTTCTCTCCAGAGATGCTGCCTGTCCCGCTGAGTTACACCAGCACTTTGTGTCTATCTTCGGTTTAAACCAGAATCTGCAGTTCCTTCCTACATATAATAGACAATAGGTGCAGGAGGAGGCCATTCAGCCCCTCGAGCCAGCACCGCCATTCATTATGATCATGGCTGATCGTCCACAATCAGTACCCCGTTCCTGCTTTTTCCCCCATATCCCTTGATTCCGTTAGCCCTCAGAACTATATCTTACTCTCTCTCAAAAACATCCAGTGAATTGGCCTCCACTGCCCTCTGTGGCGGAGAATTCCACATGCGACCATAATAAATTAAACTAAACTAAACTAAGACTGGACAGATGACGTTTTGGGTTTGGATCATTCTTCATTCAATGGTACAATAGACAATAGACAATAGGTGCAGGAGGAGGCCATTCGGCTCTTCGAGCCAGCACCGCCATTCAACGTGATCATGGCTGATCATTCTCAATCAATACCCCGTTCCTGCCTTCTCCCCATACCCCCTGACTCCGCTGTCCTTAAGAGCTCTATCTAGCTCTCTCTTGAATGCATTCAGAGAATTGGCTTCCACTACCTTCTGAGGCAGAGAATTCCACAGATTCACAACTCTCTGACTGAAAAAGTTTTTCCTCATCTCAGTTCTAAATGGCCTACCTCTTATTCTTAAACTGTGGCCCCTTGTTCTGGACTCCCCCAACATTGGGAACATGTTTCCTGCCTCTAACGTGTCCAACCCCTTAATAATCTTATATGTTTCGATAAGATCTCCTCTCATCCTTCTAAATTCCAGTGTATACAAGCCTAGTCGCTCCAGTCTTTCAACATATGACAGTCCCGCCATTCCGGGAATTAACCTAGTAAACCTACGCTGCACGCCCTCAATAGCAAGAATATCCTTCATCAAATTTGGAGACCAAAACTGCACACAGTACTCCAGGTGCGGTCTCACTAGGGCCCTGTACAACTGCAGAAGGACCTCTTTGCTCCTATACTCAACTCCTCTTGTTATGAAGGCCAACATTCCATTGGCTTCCTTCACTGCCTGCTGTACTTGCATGCTTCCTTTCAGTGACTGATGCACTAGGACACCCAGATCTCGGTGTACGTCCCCTGTTCCTAACTTGACACAATGGTGTGTGTGTTGCATCCTTTATGTCCTTCTCCAAGTCCTTCTGAGGATCAGGGACATAGGCTGGGTTTGGACAATGCCCCAGATGGAGGGTGGTACTGGGTTAACACACGAGGCACTTCAATGGTGAGGGGGTTTGCCTGAGAGCTGTGATTTTACCTTGGTCAGCTCCTGTGCATTGGCTAGGTTGTCGACAGCAATGGCCAAGAATACATTCAGTAGGGTGTCTGGTCAACAAAGTGAAGGTCAAAACAGAAATAAACAATACTCCAAACCCCTTATCAGTTCAAATCCAAGTTATCATGCATCAGATGTTTGTCAGGCAGCATCTCGGGAGCGAAGGAATGGGTGACGTTTCGGGTCGAGACCCTTCTGCAGGACCCGTACCTTCTCTCCCGAAATGCTGCCTGACCCGCTGAGTTACTCCAGCATTTTGTGTCTACCTTCCATTTTAAGCAGCATCTGCAGTTTTTTTCCTGCACATCAGACGTTTGTTTGTGCCTGTAATTGTACCATGCAGAGCATATGGCTCTGGGAAGGAAGGCTGACTTTGTAACGTCAAGGATACAGTTGCCGAAGAGAGTCAGGACGATGAAGTAGACGGAGGAGATCATGCCTCTTTTGACGCCACCCTGGGATTCTATCCCATCATACATCACCACGTTCCAATCTTCACCAGTCAGCACCTAGGACCAAAGAACCACCACTGTCAACCCTCACATTGCATGGACAGGACCGACAGCCCAACTGAGACAGAGAGAGAGACAGAGACAGAGAGAGAGAGAGACAGAGAGAGACAGAGAGAGAGACAGAGAGAGAGAGAGAGAGACAGAGAGAGAGAGGGAGAGAGAGAGAGAGACAGAGAGAGAGACAGAGACAGAGAGAGACAGAGAGAGACAGAGAGAGACAGAGAGAGACAGAGAAAGAGACAGAGACAGAGAGAGACAGAGAGAGAGACAGAGACAGAGAGAGAGAGAGAGAGAGAGAGAGAGAGAGACAGAGAGACAGAGAGACAGAGAGAGAGACAGAGAGAGAGAGAGAGAGAGACAGAGAGGCAGAGAGAGAGACACAGAGAGACAGAGAGAGAGAGACAGAGAAAGAGACAGAGACAGAGAGAGACAGAGAGAGACAGAGAGAGACAGAGAGAGACAGAGAGAGACAGAGAGAGAGACAGAGACAGAGAGAGAGAGAGAGAGAGAGAGAGACAGAGAGAGAGAGAGAGAGACAGAGAGACAGAGAGAGAGACAGAGACAGAGAGAGACAGAGACAGAGAGAGAGAGAAACACAGTTCTCTCAAAGCCTTCAATTAGTGTCCAGACCACAGGCTAGAATCCATCACCCATGACAAAGACAACATTTTAATTGAAGTTTAATCTTTACACTTTGCTCTGTACTAATGTTATTTCCTAAAGACTAGCTGTTCTGAGGCCAGGGTTAGGATTGGGAATCTCCAAAGCAACAAATACTTGTATTATTGTGCAGAGACTAAACTGAGCTGTTACTCAGTGATTGCGTCTTAATAGGTCAAAGGCCCGAGGAACTAAGACTTCTCAATTAAATATGGTTTAATTGGCCATATTAATTGTCTTCACAGCACTAATTTGTTGTGTGGAGTGCTTCGAGGCTTGCTGGCATCAAAGGCTCTTTAGAACTAACATGGATTCTTTTATTCACAAAATGCTGGAGTAACTCAGCAGGTCAGGCAGCATCTCAGGAGAGAGCAGGTCAGGCAGCATCTCAGGAGAGAGCAGGTCAGGCAGCATCTCAGGAGAGAGCAGGTCTGGCAGCATCTCAGGAGAGAGCAGGTCAGGCAGCATCTCAGGAGAGAGCAGGTCAGGCAGCATCTCAGGAGAGAGCAGGTCAGGCAGCATCTCAGGAGAGAGCAGGTCAGGCAGCATCTCAGGAGAGAGCAGGTCAGGCAGCATCTCAGGAGAGAGCAGGTCAGGCAGCATCTCAGGAGAGAGGGACTGAAGAAGGGTCTCGACCCGAAACGTCACCCATTCCTTCCCTCCTGAGATGCTGCCTGACCTGCTGAGTTACTCCAGCATTTTGTGAATAAATACCTTTGATTTGTACCAGCATCTGCAGTTAGAAACATAGAAAATAGGTGCAGGAGTAGGCCATTCGGCCCTTCGAGCCTGCACCGCCATTCAATATGATCATGGCTGATCATCCAACTTAGTATCCCGTACCTGCCTTCTCTCCATACCCCCTGATCCCTTTAGCCACAAGGGCCACATCTAACTCCCTCTTAAATATAGCCAATGAACTGGCCTCAACTACCTTCTGTGGCAGAGAATTCCACAGATTCACCACTCTCTGTGTGAAAAAAAAAGTTCTCATCTCGGTCCTAAAGGACTTCCCCCTTATCCTTAAACTGTGACCCCTTGTTCAGGACTTCCCCAACATCGGGAACAATCTTCCTCCATCTAGCCTGTCCAACCCCTTAAGAATTTTGTAAGTTTCTATAAGATCCCCCCTCAATCTTCTAAATTGAGTACAAGAGTACATGTTTTATTTTCTTACACATGGATTCTTTGGTTTATTAAGAGTTTAAATCAACAATTTAAAAAAAAATCAGTGACAATGGAGAATGGATTGCCTTGGCCCACTACAGATTTGGGAGTCACGGCATCTAACCTAGCAACATCATAGCCACCTGACCCACCGAACATAATAGCATCACGAGAGAGTATCAAAACCCACGCAGGTCACGGGGAGAACGTACAAACTCCTTACAGTGCAGCACCCGTAGTCAGGATCGAACCTGAGTCTCCGGCGCTGCATTCGCTGTAAGGCAGCAACTCTACCGTTGCGCCACCATGCCGCCACTGAGAGATTTACATTCCTCACCATGGAGCAGCTGAGAGAGTTCACACCACACTCACCTGAAACACCGTCATTATAGCCGCAGGGAAAGTGTCAAAGTTGGTGGAGGGCGTGCCAGACTCAAAATTGAACCTGTAATATTCAAAGAGAGAAGATCAAAATGTTTTTTTTTAAAAAGACACACAACGTGCTGGAGTAACCCAGTGGGGCAGGCAGCATCTCTGGGGAACGTGAATGAGTTTGGTTTAGTTTAGAGATACAGCGCGGAAACAGGCCCTTCGGCCCACCGAGTCCATGCCGGCCCCGTACACTAGCACTATCCTACACACACTAAGGACAAATTACGATTTTTACCGAAGCCAATTAACCTACAAACCTGCACGTTTTAGGAGTGTGGGAAGAAACCGGAGTGCCCGGAGAAAACCCACGCAGGTCACGGGGAGAAGGTACAAATTCCGTTCAGACAGCACCCGTAGCCAGGATTGAACCCGGGTCTCTGGCGCTGTACGGCAACAACTCTACCGCTGAGCCACCGTGCTCTCCACCCACATCCCGCATATCTCTGCATATCTGGCAGATACCAATGGCTTGGCATTAACTTCTGAGGGATCCTGTTGTAACCTGTGCCACATTCCCATGCAAAAACCCATTCCTTACTCACGTAATGAAACGCTCCCTACCGAGTGCAGGTTAAACCAGTGACAACTCCTACTTACTGGCCTCCAAAGAGTTGCATTCCTAAAAGGGCAAAGACAACGATGAAGAGGAACAGGAGGAACAACAAGCTGATGATTGACTTCATGGAACTCAGGAGGGAGACCACCAAGTTGCGTAGGGAAGCCCAATACCTGGGGAAGGAACAGAAATCTCCATCAGTTACGTGGCTGGGCTGGAGGAAGGCATTATTGGAAACACCTCTCCCCCCGGTTGCACAGCTCCTAAAGAGGTCCCCTTGCCCAACCTGCCCATGGCGACCAAGATGCTCCGCTTAAGCTGGTCCCATTTGCCACATCCCTTTGAACCTCTCCTATCCACATACCTGTCCAACGGATCGTTCGCACAGCTGAGAAGCTTGTTGGCTGCAACCTTCCCCCCCATTGACGAACTGCACACTGCAAGGGCCAGGAAGCGAGCGGGCAAGATCATCTCTGACCCCTCTCACCCTGGCCACAAACTCTTCGAAGCACTTCCCTCTGGAAGGCGACTCCGGACTGTCAAAGCAGCCACAGCCGGACATAAAAACAGTTTTTTTTCCACGAGTGGTAGTTCTACTCACTAACCAAAGTCTGTAGTTTCTTTTTTGCTCTGGTTTATTTCCACCCACATGTTTAGACCGTAATGTTCTGTCCTTATTGTTTTGATGTGTTTATGCCTTATTCTTAATTGTTAACTGTATGTTTGTGTTGTCATTTGTGAGCGGAGCACCAAGGCACATTCCTTGTATCTGCACATACTTGGCCAATAATCTTATTCATTCATTCATTCAAAAGTCAAACTTACCAGTGAATCAACATTTTTTACACAATCAGGGGTACAATGTGAACACATAAGTGCTGGAGTAACTCAGCGGGTCAGGCAGCATCCCTGGAGAGCATGGTCGAGGCCCTTCTTCGTTCCCACCAGAGCTGCTGCCTGACCCACTGAGTTACTCCAGCACTTTGAGTGTTCTTTCGGCAAACCGGCATCTGCAGTTCCTTGTGCCTCCAAACTTACTTAGTGACTTTGAAGATACGGAGTAGCCTCAGTGCTCGTAAAACACTGATGCCAAACGAGGTTCCTGGCTTCACTGCAGCCCACAACACTTCAAAAATACTGCCTATAATAACCTGCAAGAAAACAGAGGGATAATCAGCTGTCAACAGAGTGAAAGAGGCCCCACACACTCAAATCAAAATGGAAATTTGGGGGTAAGTGGCAGCCCATAATTTAGAGAGGGATTGATGAGTAGATGCCAAGAGGCTGTTGTCTTTGGCCGAAGAGTGTGAAGGAAGTGGACATTATCTCAGGGGATTAGGTTGAACATTATCGCAGAATTATTTTGAGGAGCAACCTCCATACACTAAGTTTAGTTTAGTTTAATTTAATTTTTTTATTTTTTATAATTGATTACAATGCATATAACAACAACAGTAAACCCCATCCCTCCCCTTCCCTACATAATCATGAAAACAAACAAACAAAAACAAACAAATAAATAAATAAAAATACATTTTTAAAAACAAACACATAACTACAATGTGACAAAAACACAAAAACATGAGTCAAGGTAATTTTCACAAGTCAAATATTTCAGTATTTTCACTGCTGGATTCAAAGATGGTGAATTGCGTGTGGCATTGAGGGGATAGTTTTACTTGTGCTTAATATGCTGCAGCACTAGGTTCCATATGTTGAAGAACTTTTGAGGGTTGCCAGACAATTCATATCTCAACCTCTCTACGTGTAAGACGCCCATTAATTCTCTTAACCAAGTCTCAAACTGAGGAGCATCGTCTGATTTCCATAGTTTCAAAATACATCTGTTGGCAATTACCATACCATAAACCAAGATTGTGCGAGCATTATGGTCTAGCTTCTCAAGAATTATTTTGAGGAGCAACCTCCATACACTAAGTTTAGTTTAGTTTAGTTTAGAGATACAGTGTGGAAACAGGCCCTACAGCCCACCGAGTCCACGCCGACCATCGATCACACGTTCAAACCAGTTCTACGTTATCCTACTTTCACATCCAATCCCTAAAGACTGGAGGGGGGGGGGGGGGGGGGGGGAATTTACAGAAGCTAATTAACCGACAAACCCGCTCGTTGTTTGGGACATGGGAGGAAACCAGAGCGCCCAGAGAAAATCTGTGCAGTCACACGAAGAGCGTGCAAACTCCACACAGACAGCACTCTTGGTCAGGATTGAACAAGGGTCTCTGCTGCTGTGAGGCAGCAGCTTCTCAAGCCTTCAGAAAGGAGATGAAGAAGAAATTCTTCAGCCAGAGGGTGGCGAATCTGTGGAATTGATTGCCACAGACAAATGGCGGTGGAGGCCAAATCATTGGGCATTTTTAAAGTGGATATTGATTGGTTCTTGATTAGTCAGGGCGTCAAAGGTTGAGGGGGAGAAGGCAGGAGAGTGGGGTTGAGAGGGAAAAATAGATCAGCCATGATTGAATGGCGGAGTTGATTCAGGCATGTGAGTGAGGTAAAAAAGAAAGAGGAGAAGAGGTCAAAAGATTGGAAAATTTACAGCAGGGGTCAAAAGATTGGAAACTTTACACACAAAATTACCAGTCTCATGCCTCTTTTAGTGCATTTCAAAGTAAAAACGGGCATTACAAAATAATGTGAATATGTCACTGTACGCTAATAACATTTTGAAGTAAATTCACACATTAATTGATAATCAGCCCAAAAAGATGGTAATTGGCTTTTCTGCTGTGTTTTATATTTTAACCCCGTCTCAATTAATTTAGTTATATAATCTTGCAATTAAATTTAGTATTTACTCATCACAGATCCACCACTGATTTTCTGGCACTCTTGGTTCCAGAGCTTTGCTGGTTTATCCAGCTGGCCAAGGAAGTCGCTCGGTGATGGGGGATAGATGTGCTGGCTCCAGCTGGGCTGGAGTTCCAGAGCCCCAGCCGCGGGTTGCAAATTCAACCCACCGATCGGCCGTGGAAGTCCCGATGAGGTCGAGATTGGCTGCCTTGACCAGCTTGGGTGCCACATTTCCGGGGAGACTTCCAGGGCGCGGGGGGGGGGGGATTTCTCGTGGAACCCCTGGCGACCTCCAGCGGAACCCTAATGTTCATTACAAGTCTATACATCGTTTATTTCCTTTTTTCTCGACCCGATTTCTCTGTTGGTAAACGCGATTTTGGCAAAGTGAATTAGGCCATTCAGCCCATCAAATCTACCAGGCATGTGAATTTTCCGCGGATTTCCACGTTTTTAAAATCCATTTTCCATGCTTTGAAAAAGTGAAAAAGTTTTATTCAAAGAATGGGAACCTTTTCTGTCATACTTTGAGAATCTAAAAGAACTACCCACTGACTGAGGGCACTTGATTGTTGTTGGGGATCTGCCTTTAATTATGTTTTACTTTGATTTATTTACTTATTTTTGTTTACACAATTGCCGATTACCTCACGGGATGGCTGATGCATAATGAATGAGAGAATCCTGAACCACCTGACATGTTGTAGATATGTATGGGCCCGCGCCTTGGAAGAATGTAGAGGTTTTGCTGTCAAATTGTGCATTTGTATTTGTGATATGATGTATTGTGAACACATCAGCTAGCTGCAAAGGGGTGTCCAGGGAGGGTGGGTGAGGGTTATTTTTGTTGATATATATAAAGAACAAAATGGAGGGGAATGTAATGCATCACGTTTTTCGTATTGTATCTTTCCTTCAATAAAAATTAATATTTTTTAAAAAAAGAAAAAGTGAAAAATGCGGAAATCATGCAAAAAGCATGGAAAATGGATTTAAAAACGTGGAAATCCATGGAAAATTCACATGCCTGGTAGATTTGATGGGCTGAATGGCCTAACTCCGCTGCTATGTCTTATGGTCTAGTATCTCGATACACAGCGGACATTTAATCCTGATCTCTGCCTGGTCGTATATGGGTCCATCTACTGACCAGATCCACAACTACAAACTCCAAAGACGTACAGGTATGTAGGTTAATTGGCTGGGTAAATGTAAAAATTGTCCCTAGTGGGTGTAGGATGGTGTTAATGTACGGGGATCACTGGGCGGCACGGACTTGGAGGGCCGAAAAGGCCTGTTTCCGGCTGTATATATATGATATGATATGATATGATATACAAACATCTTTAGAGATAGAATCACTTACCGCGCAATCAAAGCAGTTGAAAGAAGAATGAAAGTATGGTCTCGTGCCCAACCCGTACATTTTTATAAACATTTCTGACATAAAGAGTCCTAGGAATATGAATTCTGCATAGTCTGAAACAGAGAGAAAGGGTTGAGGAGAATGGACCATGTTCCAACACCAATCCAGACAGACATTCATACAGTTACCATCACCACTTTCCATTACAAAAGGAGGCAGAGGAATTAGAGTACAAGGGCTGCACAATTCCAGCAGAGATATCATTTAACACATCTTCTACAAAGCCAGGTCTTCTACATAATAAGCCATGGTATATTCTACATAATATACACTGGAATTTAGAAGGATGAGGGGGGGGATCTTATTGAAACATATAAGATAATTAGGGGATTGGACACATTAGAGGCAGGAAACATGTTCCCAATGTTGGGGGAGTCCAGAACAAGGGGCCACAGTTTAAGAATAAAGGGTAGGCCATTTAGAACGGAGATGAGGAAGAACTTTTTCAGTCAGAGAGTGGTGAAGGTGTGGAATTCTCTGCCTCAGAAGGCAGTGGAGGCCAGTTCGTTGGATGCTTTCAAGAGAGAGCTGGATAGAGCTCTTAAGGATAGCGGAGTGAGGGGGTATGGGGAGAAGGCAGGAACGGGGTACTGATTGAGAGTGATCAGCCATGATCGCATTGAATGGCGGTGCTGGCTCGAAGGGCTGAATGGCCTACTCCTGCACCTATTGTCTATTGTCTATTGTCTATTGTCTATGAATATCTCTCCTGATGAGGCATTTAGATCTGATAAACTGTGTGCACTCCCCAACATATGTGCACAAAATGTGGGGGCAGTTTTAACAAGAAAAACCCTTTTGCGTCATTTAGACTTTAGAGATTACAGTGCGGAAACAGGCCCCCTTCAGTCTACCGAGTCCAAGCCGACCAGCGAGGACCCTGTACACTGGAATTATCCTACACTCGGGAGAACTTGCCATTTTTGCAGAAGCCAATTAACTTGCAAACCTGCACGCCTTTGGAAGGTGGGAGGAAAACGGAGCACCCAGACAAAACCCACGCAGGCCATTTAACACATCTTCTACAAAGCCAGGTCTTCTACATAATAAGCCACGAATATCTCTCCTTTTTCACAGGGAGAACGTACAGACAGCGCCCGTAGTCAGGATCGAACCGGGGTCTCTGGCGCTGTGAGGCAGCAGCTCTACCGCTGCGCCACCGAGCGGCCCAGAATGTTCTGTAGAACTTCACAGCCACGTGTTGTGATGCTGGAAATGCTGTCGCCAGAGTAGCACAAGGGAGCTCCAACGAGCAGTGGTGTAGACGCGAAACGCTGGAGTAACTCAGCAGGACAGGCAGCATCTCTGGAGAGAAGGAATGGGTGACGTTTGGGGTCGAGACCCTTCTTCAGACTGCTCTTGGTGATGGTGGATGACAAGTATTGACCCTGGAGCTCATAGTTTCCATTTCACGCTGGCTCTGCCAAACCCTATTCTAATCTTACCAGTGCCCTCTTGCCATTTACACTGCAAATGGCTCGACTGTAATCACGTCTGGTCTTTCCGCTGACTGGGCAGCACGCAACAAATGCTTTTCACTGTACCTCGGTACACATGACAATAAACTAAACTGGTCTCCTTACAAATAGATTTTAGCATTTTCTCTTTTACTGATGTCAAATTAACCTCTGTAGTTCCCCATCTTTTTCTCGCCTTCCCATCTTAAACAGTACAGTTACATTTACATGATTCCAATCTGTGGGAACCATTCCCGAAGCTCTGGAATTTTAGAGATGATAGATGGCACGGTGGCGCAGCGGTAGAGTTGCTACCTCACAGCGCCAGAGACCCGGGTTCCATCCTGACTACAATAGACAATAGGTGCAGGAGGAGGCCATTCGGCCCTTCGAGCCAGCACTGCCATTCAATGTGATCATGGCTGATCATTCTCAATCAGTACCCCGTTCCTGCCTTCTCCCCATACCCCCTGACTCCGCTATCCTTAAGAGCTCTATCTAGCTCTCTCTTGAATGCATTCAGAGAATTGGCCTCCACTGCCTTCTGAGGCAGAGAATTCCACTGATTCACAACTCTCTGACTGAAAATGTTTTTCCTCATCTCCGTTCTAAATGGCCTATCCCTTATTCTTAAACTGTGGCCCCTGGTTCTGGGTTCAGTGCTCCCTGACCCGCCGAGTTACTCCAGCATTTTGTGTCGAAACTAAACGATAACTGCATTTGCACTCTCTCCACTCTCACCTCGACCTTGGGATGTTGCTTATCAGATTTATTGTATTTTAGTCCCATTAATATTTCAAACGCTGATTTGTCACAAATGCTAATATTATGCTGCTCCACATTTTGCAAGCATGAGGTTTGCTGACACTGACACTACCTTCTGAATGCCCGACATTTAATTGACAGGAATCAAATTCTTCATGTGCCTTGGTGAGACCTGAACTCATAACTTTAGATGTCGGGACTGTCATATGTTGAAAGACTGGAGCGACTAGGCTTGTATACACTGGAATTTAGAAGGATGAGAGGAGATCTTATCGAAACGTATAAAATTATTAAGGGGTTGGACACGTTAGAGGCAGGAAACATGTTCCCAATGTTGGGGGAGTCCAGAACCAGGGGCCACAGTTTAAGAATAAGGGGTAGGCCATTTAGAACAGAGATGAGGAAAAACTTTTTCAGTCAGAGAGTTGTGAATCTGTGGAATTCTCTGCCTCAGAAGGCAGTGGAGGCCAATTCTCTGAATGCATTCAAGAGAGAGCTGGATAGAGCTCTTAAGGATAGCGGAGTCAGGGGGTATGGGGAGAGGGCAGGAACGGGGTACTGATTGAGAATGATCAGCCATGATCACATTGAATGGCGGTGCTGGCTCGAAGGGCCGAATGGCCTCCTCCTGCACCTATTGTCTATTGTCTATTTAGACCGTTAGTCCAAGCTTTTGTGCCCCTTCACAGGTACTGACCGTCCCTCCATCAGAGTGATATATAAGGGGATGTACAAGATGTCTGAACGAGGCAGACAGTATCATGTCATCCACGCACCCTGACAGCCCAAACACTCTGGCTCAGTAGCTCCTCATTGTCCACTCTGCCACTGACAACCTCAGTATCAGACCCACGCCACCCTGGCCACCTATCAGGGGGAATGACCGGAGAGGACAACGGGCCTCTCTGGACCCTTGGTAGGGAAGGGTCAAAGGTGGACCCGGCGTTGGGGGGTGACCGCCGTGAGGGAGGAGGGTGAAGAGCAACCAAACAATGGGGGACCCAGCATGGGGGGTACTTTGTAACTTTGTACCCCAACAGCATGGGGGGTACTTTGTAACTTTGTACCCCAACTACATGGGTGGTACTTTGTAACTTTGTACCCCAACTACATGGGGGGTATTTTGTAACTTTGTACCCCAACTACATGGGGGGTATTTTGTAACTTTGTACCCCAACAGCATGGGTGGTACTTTGTAACTTTGTACCCCAACAGCACGGCGGGTACTTTGTAATTTTGTCAGCGCCCTTTATGTGGCAACTATTTGCATACCTCGGGTATGCAAGCAAAGAATTTCACTGTGGCTTGTCACATGTGACAATAAAGTACTCACTCATTCACTCCCTCATTCCCTCACTCCCCTCATTCACTCCCTCCCTCATTCACTCCCTCCCTCATTCACTCCCTCCCTCATTCACTCCCTCACTCACTCCCTCATTCATTCCCTCACTCACTCATTCACTCACTCCCTCACTCACTCATTCACTCACTCCCTCATTCACTCACTCTCTCATTCACTCCCTCATTCACTCACTCATTCACTCACTCCCTCACTCCCTCCCTCACTCATTCATTCACTCACTCTCTCATTCACTCCCTCATTCACTCACTCATTCACTCACTCCCTCACTCACTCCCTCATTCACTCACTCACTCACTCATTCCCTCATTCACTCCCTCATTCACTCCCCCACTCCCTCATTCACTAACTCACTCATTCCCTCATTCACTCCCTCATTCACTTCCTCACTCCCTCATTCACTCGCTCCCTCATTCCCTCATTCACTCCCTCATTCACTCCCTCATTCACTCATTCCCTCATTCATTCCTTCACTCCCTCATTCACTCCCTCATTCATTCCTTCACTCCCTCATTCACTCCCTCATTCACTCATTCATTCATTCACTCACTCATTCTCTCATTCACTCATTCATTCACCTTCCCAACGCACGCTGACCGTCACCACGATACTCACAGAGGAAGTCAGAGAGCCAGTCACTCATTCACTCCCTCATTCACTCCCTCATTCACTTCCTCATTCACTCCCTCATTCACTCCCTCCCTTATTCCCTCCCTCATTCTCTCATTCCCTCGCCTTCCCAACACACGCTGACCGTCACCACGATACTCACAGAGGAAGTCAGAGAGCCAGTCGGGCTGCTTGTAATGTACAATTGCAACACACAAGGTGTTGAGAGCGACCAAACTCAGCACAGTCCAGTAAAAGCCCTGAGTTTTCACCACTCGCCGGACGAAGAACCTAAAGCGTCTTTCCCTCTTGCGGAAAAATGAAGAGTTGTCCAGTTTGGCACTTTTAATACTTGCTCTTGTGTACGGAGACCCTGGGCAAGAGAGAGAAGGACAATTAGTGCAGCCATCAAAACCTCCCACAATGCCGCAGGTCACGGGTCCAAGGCAACATGTTTGAGAAGAGCTATTGTTAATGTTTCAAGCGGTCCCATAGAAACATAGAAAATAGGTGCAGGAGTAGGCCATTCGGCCCTTCGAGCCTGCACCGCCATTCAATATGATCATGGCTGATCATCCAACTCAGTATCCCGCACCTGCCTTCTCTCCATACCCCCTGATCCCTTTAGCCACAAGGGCCACATCTAACTCCCTCTTAAATATAGCCAATGAACTGGCCTCAACTACCTTCTGTGGCAGAGAATTCCACAGATTCACCACTCTCTGTGTGAAAAAAAACGTTCTCATCTCGGTCCTAAAAGACTTCCCCCTTATCCTTAAACTGTGTCCCCTTGTTCTGGACTTCTGGACTCCCATAGCAGAAGTATCCATGTGGTGGGGCTTGAAGCTGGAAGTGTCCTGAGCTAATTCTGCTACCACCATCGTCTACTGTACAAGTGACGGCTCCCACTGATTGTCGCCAGAAGCTTGTGCCCTTTTCAGGACGGACGATGACAGCGATGTAACATTTGAAACACGGATGACGGACACGAAAGAAGAAGCAGAATGTTTCAAGTCAGGTATAAAACGGGCCTGCAACCCCTTGATAATAATGAAAGGCCCAGGTAGAGTGGATCGCCTGAAGAAGGGTCTCGACCCGAAACGTCACCCATTCCTTCTCTCCAGAGATGCTGCCTGTCCCGCTGAGTTACTCCAGCATTGTGTGTCTATCTAGATAGAGTGGATGAGGAGCGGATGTTCCCAGTAGTGGGAGAGTCAGGGTATAGCCTCAGAATAAAAGGACTAGCTTTAGAATGGAGATGAGGAGGAATTTCTTTAGCCAGAGGGTGGTGAATCTGTGGAATCCATTGCCACAGATGCCGGTGAAGGCCAAGTCATTGGGTATTTATTAAAGCGGGGATTAATAGGTTTTTGATTAGTAAGAGCAACAAAGATTTTGGGGAGGAGGCACGGGAATGGGGTTGAGAGGGAAAAATAGATCAGCCATGATCGAATGACAAAACTGACTCAGGGGGCTAAATGGCCTTATTCTGGTTCTATATCTTATGGTCAACCTACAAAAGAACTCTGTTTCTCTCTCTCCAGATGCTGCCTGACCTGCCAGGTAAAGGCACAAGGAACTGTAGATGTTGGTTTACAAGAAAAAATCAGAAGTGCTGGAGTAACTCAGTGGGTCAGGCAGCATCTCTGGAGAACATGGATAGGTGACGTTTCACAGAGTGCTGGAGTAACTCAGCGGGTCAGGCAGCATCTCTGGAGAACATGGATAGGTGACGTTTCACAGAGTGCTGGAGTAACTCAGCGGGTCAGGCAGCATCTCTGGGGAACATGGATAGGTGATTTTTCGGGTGGTTGACCCTTCTCCTTCTGAGTGTAGTCATGCTTCTGTCCACTGGATGTTGTCTTGCACTGGAGAAGCAGCTTGGTGAGAACTGGGAGCTGCTTGGTATCGGAACTTTAGCAGCCTATAGGCTTTCCAACTGTGGGATCATCACAATTGTCTAATTCCAGGTTGTGCATCCAGCCCACAAAAATCTCAGGGAGCATCTTAGAACTTCAGGATTACGTTTCGGAGAAGTCAATTCTCAATTTCGGGGCCTCGGCAGCTGAAGGAACTGATCAAATAGAGTAAGAACAAGAGTTTAGTTGTTTTAGTTTAGAGATGCAGCGCGGAAACAGGCACTTCAGCCCACAAAGTCCGCACCGACCAGCGATCCCCGCACACTAACACTATCCCACACGCACTGGGGACTATTTACAATTTGATCGAAGCCAATTAACCCACAAACCTGCACGTCTTTGGAGTGTGGGAGGAAACTGGAGCACCCGGGGGGAAAACCCACGCAGGTCACGGGGAGAACGTACAAACTCCACACAGACAGCACCTGTAGTCAGGATGGAACCCTCACTCTGGCGCTGTGAGGCAGCAACTCTACCGCCGCGCCAACCAAGAGGTAGGATCTCAAATTTCAGATTTGAGGATTTCAGATCTCAAAACTGTTATAAGGCTGGAGGTGACCACAAGGACAGGGAAAGGAAGCAGTCGAGATTGTGGGAAGATCTGAAAGCCAGGATGAGATGTTTACCGTGGTGGAACCACTGGGGCCGCTGCCTCACAGCGCCAGAGACCCGGGTTCAATCCTGACCTCGGGTGCTGTCTATGTGGAGTTCGCACCTTCTCCACGTGACCGCGTGGGTTTTCTTCGGGTACTCCGGTTTCATCCCACATCCCAAAGACGTGCGGGTTTGTAGGTTACTTGTTTTCTGTTCATTGCCCCTAGCATGTAGGATAGAACCAGTGTACAGGGCGATCGCTAGTCGGAGTGGACTCGGTGGGCTGAAAGGGTCTGTTTCCACGCTGTAACTAAAAACTAAAGTTGGTAATGCAACCTCTCTGGGCTTGCTTCCTGACCTCCGTGATGCGTCCTTGCATCAAGTTTGCTGATGACACTGTGGTGGTGGGCCGGATCTCCAATAACGATGAGAAGGCCTACCCTACCGGGAGGAGGTGGCTGATCTGGCACTCTGGTGTCAGGACAATAGCCTCCTCTTGAATGTCACTAAAACCAAGGAGCTGATTGTGGACTTTAGAAGGGCTCAACATCCAAGGACGTACACGCCACTGGAGATAAATGGGTCTACTGTGGATAGGGTGAGCAGTTTTAAATACTTGGGAGTCCACATCACAGAGGATCTGACGTGGGCAACGCACATTGCCGCACTGGTGGGTAAGGCTAAGCAGCGTCTTTACCACCTTAGACAGCTGAGGAAATTCAGAGTGTCTCTGAGGATCCTTCATTAGTACTGTAGGATAGTGTTAATGTACGGGGATCACTGGGCGGCACGGACTTGGAGGGCCGAAAAGGCCTGTTTCCGGCTGTAGATATATGATATGATGATATGATGATGATACTCTGGGGCTGTAGAGAGCATCCTGTCCGGCAACATTACAGTCTGGTTTGGGAACAGCTCTGCCCAGGACAGGATGGCCCTGCAGAGAGTAGTGCGTTCGGCAGAACGCACCATGGGAACTACACTCGTCCCCCTGCAGGACCTATACATCAGGAGGTGCAGATCCAGAGCAAGCAAGATCATGGGGGACCCCTGCCAGTAACGGACTGTTCCAGATGCTACGGTCAGGCAAACGCCTCCGCTGTCACGCTGTGAAAACGGAGAGGATGAGACGGAGTTTCTTCCCACAGGCCATCAGGACTGTCAACTTTTATAACTCCAGGGACTAAATTAAGTCTTCTCTATATTAACTTTTATTTATATGCTGTAACTGTAATTCTTTTTTGTGCACAATCCGCAGGCATTGCCACTTTCATTTCACTGCACATCGTGTATGTGTATGTGACAAATAAACTTGACTTGACTTGTAAATGGGGACATTCGACCTGCTCTCCCACCCCATCTCACCCACCCCACCCTGCTCTCCCACCCCATCTCACCCACCCCACCCACCCCACCCTTCTCACCCACCCCACCCTGCTCTCCCACCCCATCTCACCCACCCCACCCTGCTCTCCCACCCCACCCTGCTCTCCCACCCCACCCTGCTCACCCACCCCACCCTGCTCTCCCACCCCACCCTGCTCCCCCACCCCATCTCACCCACCCCACCCTGCTCTCCCACCCCACCCTGCTCTCCCACCCCACCCTGCTCTCCCACCCCACCCTGCTCTCCCACCCCACCCTGCTCTCCCACCCCACCCTGCTCCCCCACCCCATCTCACCCACCCCACCCTGCAGACAGGGGAGCCAGCAGGGTGCCAGACACTCACCCACTGAGGAGATGTCGGCCAGGTGATCCTCACCCTCCTCGGGATTCAGCAGGTCTGTTTTATTCTTCTTTATTGTCCCTCTTCTCATCGCTGCGACACACAGAGAGAAACAAAGAAGAAAAGAATGAGGCATCTCAGAGATGTTTAATTCCTCCGAGAACCGTGACACTCCACTTTCGGTAGGAATGATCTCCAGAGTGGCCCAGGCCCAACCTGGGCACTGGATGAAAGGATTATCAGCATACTTCGCGAATTAAATAATGTCTTCTCAATCACGAGCTACTCCTACACCGGCCCCATAGCAGAAGCATCCACGTCGTGGGGCTGGAAACTGGAAGTGTCCTGAGCTAATTCTGCTACCACCATCGTCTACTGTACAAGTGACGGCTCCCACTGATTGTCACCGGAAGCTTCCGCCCTTTTCAGGACGGACGATGACAGCGATGTAACATTTGAAACACGGATGATGGACACGGAAGAAGAACTATTGCATTACCTCCATGAGTCTGGAACGACTTTAGACCTCTCCCGCACCTAAGACGTACTGCTCAGTAACCAGCCCCCCCCCCCACGCTCTGCTATCTCCCCCACACCCTCCCTTTCTTCCCTCCCCTTCCCTGTGCTCCAACTGGACTCACACACATTTCGCCCCTCCCCTCCCCCTCCATCCCTTCATCTGGCTTCACAAATGTGCAACTCTTCCATCCTGTCTCACGCCTTCTGGTGTGAGATGTCTGCCCTTTACCTATCAACCCCCCCTTGTCTACGTGTCCACCTATTTATCACCTGCCGCGCTTTGTCCTGCCTCTCCTCTCTCCAAAGCCTCTTTCACCTCCCAACCCCACCCCCGCCACAATCAGTCTCAAGAAGGGTCCTGATCTCAAACGTCACCTATAAGTGATAGGGGCAGGATGAGGCCATTCAGCCCATCAAGTCTACTCCGCCATACAATCATGGCTGATCTCTCTTTTCCTCTCAAACCCATTCTTCTGCCTTCTCCTTGTGACATTTCATGCCCTTCCAAATCAAAAACCTATTAATCTCTGCCTTAATAATATCCAATGACTTCACCTCAACAGCCATTTGTGGCAATGAAGTCCACAATAAAGAAATTCCTCCTCATCTCCTTCCTAAAGGAACGTCCTTTAATTCTGAGGCTGTGCCCTCTGGTCCTAGACTCTCCCACTAGTGGAAACATCCTCTCCTCATCCACTCTATCCAGGACTTTCACTATTTGCTAACTTTCAAAGAGGTCTCCTGCTCATCCATGTCCATGACCAATCCATATTCTTCAGAGATGCTGCCTGACCCTCTGAGTTACTCCAGCACTTTGTGTACTTACTGGTCAGAGTTGCCCACCATCCTAAACTTACCTTTCCCAGACGCGGAGAGCTGGGTAAGATGGCCCTCGGTACCCTAGAGGTATCCCACAATGCACAGCAGGCTCTGGGCAGCAAGTAGGCCTCAGGCCTTTCACTCTAGGCATCACCATGGATACCTTTTCATACCAAACGGCAGCCGCAAAGACCTCCGAACTATCTTTACATCTTGCTGACAGAAACATTTAAAAACTATTGAGACAGACTGAAAATATATTACAGAAAAGACATTAGAACAGGTACGTGGATAGGACAGGTTTAGAGGGATATGGGCCAAACAGGGGCAGGTGGGACTGGTAATGATGAGGCAGCTTGGTCGGCATGTGCAAGTTGGGCCGAAGGGCCTCTTTTCATGCCGTATGACTCTCTGACTCTACTAAAATACTTTTTTAAAGTAATTAAGAACACAAGGGGTGGCACAGCAATGCAGCAGGTAGTGTTGCTGATCAATGCTCCAATTGACAGAGAAGGGTGGGGTAAGAGCTGCCAAGCAATAGGTTTCATTATTCACTGGAATTTAAAAGAATGAGAGGGGATCTTATAGAAACATATAACATTCTTAAGGGATTGGACAGGCTAGATGCAGGGAAAATGTTCCCCATGTTGGGGGAGTCCAGAACCAAGGGTCGCAGTTTAAGAATAAGGGGTAGGCCATTTAGGACTGAGATGAGGAAAAACTTTTTCACCCAGAGAGTTGTGAATCTGTGGAATTCTCTGCCACAGAAGGCAGTGGAGGCCAATTCATTGGATGCATTCAAGAGAGAGTTAGATTTAGCTCTTTGGGCTAACGGAATCAAGGGATATGGGGAGAAAGCAGGAACGGGGTACTGATTCTGGATGATCAGCCATGATCATATTGAATGGCAGTGCTGGCTCGAAGGGCCGAATGGCATACTCCTACACCTATTTTCCATGTTTCAGTTTTTAGTTTATCATCACGTGGTACAGTGAAAAGCTTTTGTTGCACGCTAACCAGTCAGCGGAAAGAAAATACATGTATTGTGTTCCACTTAAAGATGGATCCAGGTGAAGAGGGATTGACTAGAAGCTGGAGTCAGGTGGGAGTCAGGTGGGACATGGGGAATCCACCTGTCACAAGAACACAAGAAAAGAGGAGCAGGAGTAGGCCAACCGGCCCCTCGAGCCCGCTCCGCCACTCAATACGATCATAATAATAATAATAATAATAATGCATTTTATTTATATAGCGCTTTTCATATACTCAAAGACGCTTTACAGAGATTTTGAGAACATAGGGAAATGAATAAATAGATAAATAAGTAAATAAATAAATGAACAGAGAAAGGAGACAGAAGGTGAGGTGACCTTCAGTGGTTGAAGGCAGTGTTGAACAGGTGAGACTGGTAGTGAGTTCCATAGGGTGGGAGCAGCGATGGAGAAAGCCCTGTCCCCCCAGGATCTGAGTTTGGTCCGGATGTGGGGGGATAGGAGATTGGCAGCGGCAGAGCGGAGGGTGCAGGTGGGAGTGTGCCTGTGGAGGTGGTCGGTCAGGTAGGATGGGGCCAGGTTATGGAGGGCTTTGTAGGTTATGAGGAGGATTTTGTACTGGATTCTCTGGGGGATGGGGAGCCAGTGGAGTTTATAAAGGACGGGGGTGATATGGTCACGGATCGAGGTGTGTGTGAGTAGACGGGCAGCGGAGTTTTGAATGTATTGAAGTTTATTGATGATTTTTGAGGGTGCGCCATAGAGGAGGCTGTTGCAGTAGTCCAGACGGGAGGTGATGAAGGCGTGGATGAGGGTTTCTGCAGCTGTGGAGGAGAGGGATGGACGGAGACGGGCAATGTTTTTGAGGTGGAAGAAGGCTGTCTTTGTGATGTGTTTGATGTGTTTGTCGAAGGAGAGGGTTTGATCAAGGATGATTCCAAGATTCCGGATGTGAGGTGAGGTGGATACTGGGAGATCATGGCTGATCCCACCCCAACCCCCTTCCCACTATCGCCCTTCTTCCCACCCAAAAGAACCGTGTGATCTCCTGGGAGAGGCGAAAAACCGGAGAAAAACCCAGGCCAATTTGGGGAAAAAATCCGGGAAATTCTTCTCCGACCCCAAGCTAGGCGATCGAAACTTGTCCAATGACTCCCCCCCATTGGATCTAAGGTTTTATTTTAACCTTACCAAAAACAATTTATTCAATTATTGACCATAACATGTACAATACGAAATAACTAAAAACAAAAACACACCACCATTAACACAAGTCAAACAAATATTCTTCAATATCGAATATACTATTAAACAACTATTTCCCCATCGTTATTAAGGACGCATGCCACCCCTCGCGGTGCCCAGCGGTCCCGGAAATCCCCCAGGGTGCCCTCTCTAACCCCACCCGGGCACGGACATAACCCCTGGAAAAGTGGAGCAAGGGAACGCCTCTCATCACATGGTGCATTTAGTTCAGAGATACAGCGTGGAAACAGGCCCTTCGGCCCACCGGGTCCGTGCCGACCAGCGTCCCAGACCTGTAGTTTAGATATACTCCATGGCACGGAATGATGGATGATGAACACCACCCTACACCCACTGGGGACAATTTTTACATTTACCAAGCCAATCAACCTACAAACCTGCACGTCTTTGGAGTGGTGGGTGGAAACCGAAGGATCTCGGAGGAAACCCACGCAGGTCACGGGGAGAACGTACAAACTCCGTACAGACGGCGCCCGTAGTCGGGATGGAACCTGGGCGCTGCATAAGGCAGCAACTCTACCGCCGTGCCACCACCGTGACCCCGCCCAATACAACTCTTGGCCAAGACTGAATAGGTACATTCTCTCTTTAGTGGCCTTACCGTCAAAGGGTGATTTCTCCTCAGTATCTGACTCCTCCTCCGCCAGTATCACCTCCTCTGCATGAGATGAATAGTCAAATAACAGGAAAAAAATGACAACATGATGAAGGGCCCAGCAATAACTCCTATGTGCAAAAGACATCCCACAACAGTTTTACACGTCCGTAAAACGTTCAACCTTAACTTGGCAGAAACTTATACAATAGGTGCAGGAGTAGCCAATTCACTTTTTAACCCTTTGACTTCCCCCAACACCCTTTTAAGATTTCCCTCTAGCTCTTTGATTTCCGCCCTTCGAGTTCCTCCAGCCCTTTGTCCTTTAGCTCAGAGCCCACAGAACTAGAGTGAAAGCAAGCCATCAGTGACTTATTATATATATACAGCCGGAAACAGGCCTATTCGGCCCACCAAGTCCGTGCCGCCCAGCGATCCCCGCACATTAACACTATCCTACACCCACTAGGGACAATTTTTTTTTAACATTTACCCAGCCAATTAACCTACATACCTGTACGTCTTTGGAGTGTGGGAGGAAACCGAAGATCTCGGAGAAAACCCACGCAGGTCACGGGGAGAACGTACAAACTCCTTACAGTGCAGCACCCGTAGTCAGGATCGAACCTGAGTCTCCGGCGCTGCATTCGCTGTAAAGCAGCAACTCTACCGCTGCGCTACCGTGCCGCCCGGACTTCTAAGGAGGTAAAGCCCAGCCCACAGGCCGAATCCCACACTTACCTGCTTTACAAATCCACTCCAAGTAGCCGTTCAGCTCTCTCTCGATCTGTTGTTGCCTCCTCAGTTTGAGGAATGCTCGCCTATTCTCGACCCTCTCCCTCTCTTTCGCAAACTCCCTGCAAGAGAGAGTTCACCATTAGATCAGCGATCAGGGACCTTCAGCAAGGGGCCACAGCTCGTTCCCCTGCTCAAGAATTGTTTGGGAGCTCCAGCAGAGGGAAAGGATTGAGCTGCTGCTTCTGGGAAGGATATCCCATGAAGATAAAGCCCCTGGAACCCACCACTCCATCAGTGTCAATCCTGCCAGGATATTGAGACTGGCAACAAGTAAAGACCCTTTCCTTTCATCACTTTTATGGCATCAGGAAACGTAAACTCAGGAGGGTCAGGGTTTTCTGACTGATTATATAAGCACATTAGAGGCAGGAAACATGTTCCCAATGTTGGCGGAGTCCAGAACAAGGGGCCACAGTTTAAGAATAAGGGGTAGGCCTTTTAGAACGGAGATGAGGAAGAACTTTTTCAGTCAGAGAGTCGTGAATCTGTAGAATTCTCTGCCTCAGAAGGCAGTGGAGGCCAGTTCGTTGGATGCTTTCAAGAGAGAGCTGGATAGAGCTGTTAAGGATAGCGGAGTGAGGGGGTATGGGGAGAAGGCAGGAACGGGGTACTGATTGAGAGTGATCAGCCATGATCGCATTGAATGGCGGTGCTGGCTCGAAGGGCTGAATGGCCTACTCCTGCACCTATTGTCTATTGTCTATTGAGATAACTGCAGATGCTGGTACAAGTCGAAGGTATTTATTTCACAAAATGCTGGAGTAACTCAGCGGGTCAGGCAGCATCTCGGGAGAGAAGGAATGGGTGACGTTTCGGGTCGAGACCCTTCTTCAGACTGATTGAAAGATTCTAAACACAAAATGCTGGAGTAACTCAGCATGTCAGGCAGCATCTGTGGTGAACGCGTGATTGCTGGTCGGCGTGGACTTGGTGGGCCGAAGGGCCTGTTTCCATGCCATGGAGTATATCTAAACAACAGGTCTGGCAGTGGAATGGGAGGAAGGGGGAACAAATAAAAAGACAGGGAGGTGAGTGTGCGTGATGCCCTGTCATAGAGTGATACAGTGTGGAAACAGGGCCTTCAGCCCAACTTGCCCACACCGGCCAACAATGTCCCAGCTACACTAGTCCCACCTGTCCGCGTTTGGTCCATATCCCTCCAAACCTGTTCTATCCATGTACCTGTCAAACTGTTTCTTAAACGATGGGATAGTCCCAGCCTCAACTACCTCCTCCGGCAGCTCATTCCATACACCCACCACCCTCTGTGTGAAAAAGTTACCCCTCGGATTCCTGTTAAATCTTTTCCCCTTCACCATAAACCTATGTCCTCTGGTCCTCGATTCACCTACTCTGGGCAAGAGACTCTCTCTCTCTCTCGAGCCTACTCTCCGAAGCTGTGGCCTGACCTGCTGGGTTACTCCAGCACTCTGTGTCTTTTTTTGTAGACCAGTATCTGCAGTTCCTTGTTGTATCGACAGGTGCAGGTCAAAGCCTGGTGAGTGATAGGTGGATACAGGTGGAGGGGGTGGTTTGAGAGGCAGATGGTTGGACCAAGGTCAGAGATGAAAAGACAAAAGGTGTGAGATGAGGATAGAAAAGGTGCAAACTCTAAGGCCTCTGGGAACAGAGGGGGGAGCAAGTCAAGAGACAGAGAGTTGAGAGAGTGAGATACCCTCTTGACACAGGACTGTGTTTCCTCTTTCATCTATATACTAAGACTCTTGTTCGTTTGTTTGTTTGTTTGTTCCTGAACTACAGACAAAACGTTACACGATAGCGCAACAATTTTAGGCCCACCTTACTCTCCGTCATCTCTTCGGTGCTAATGGAAGAAGTTTCATTGAAATCAATGTTATATTTTAAAAGTTATTCACATCTTAAAGTTTAAATCTATCTCCTAGGGATGGAGGGGGGGGGGGTGGAGTGAAGGGGGAGGGAGGGAGGGGGAGGATAAGGGGGTTTAAGGGGGATGGAGTGGGGGGGAGGGGAAGGGGAGGGAAAAGGGGGGGTGGAGGGAGGGGGGAAGGGAGGGGGGAGGGGAGGAGGAGGGGGGAGGGGGGAGGGAAGGGGGGAGGAGAGGGTTCTGCACCCATGCAGGAGAGGTTTGGGCCCAACGGGTCCACTTGGTCTATTCACAAAATGCTGGAGTAACTCAGCAGGTCAGGCAGCATCTCGGGAGAGAAGCAATGGGTGACGTTTCGGGTCGAGACCCTTCTTCAGACTTGGTCTAGTGTGTCTCTAAAACTATAACCAAATCATGTGCTGAAACAGCACGGAATGAGAGAGGACACTTCCATTAGTGATCACATTTTGTTTTTACAAGGTTTTTCCCCATTTTTTTTAAATAGGAAAAAAAATGGGAAAAGATTTAAAATAGGAATCTGAGGGGTAACTTTTTCACACAGAGGGTGGTGGGTGTATGGAACAAGCTGCCAGAGGCTGGGACTATCCCAACGTTTAAGAAACAGTTAGACAGGTACGTGGATAGGACAGGTTTGGAGGGATATGGGCCAAACGCGGGCAGGTGGGACTAGTGTAGCTGGGACATGTTGGCCGGTGTGGGCAAGTTGGGCCGAAGGGCCTGTTTCCACACTGTATCACTCTATAACAAACGGGGCCCTTAGGGCCTGTTTCCACACTGCACCACTCTATGGCTCTATGATGCATGTTACCAATGGGCTTGACATTGAGAGTGGACGTGGAACACGAGACACTTACCCAGACAGCACGCCCAGCACAAGGTTGAGCATGAAGAAGGAGCCGATGATAATGAGGGGGATAAAGTACAACCAGTTCCAGGTGCTCCCCAAAGCATCGTCACTCTGCAAGGATGAAACAAAAGGAGAAATTAGCCAACTCACCCAGGTGCTGTTATCAGGCAACTGAACCATCGTACCACAACCAGGGAGCAGTGCTGAACTACCTACCTCATTGGAGACCCTCAGACTAGCCTTGATCGGACTTTGCTGGCTCTACCTTGCCCTAAACATTATTCCCTGAACATGTGTCTGTAAACTGTAAATGGCTCGATTGTAATCAGGTATTGTCTTACCGCTGAGTGTGGCTAGCACGCAACAAAGGTTTTTCACTGTACCTCGTTACACGGGACAATAAACTAAACTGAACTGAGCCCCCCTCGGGATGCAGAGGCGTTCGGTCGGGCGAGGAGAGGGATGTCAGGTTGCGGGTCTGCAGCAGCCTGGGGCTCACCTGGGCTCACCTGGGGCTTACCTGGGCTCACCTGGGGCTTACCTGGGCTTACTTGGGCTCATCTGGGCTTACCAGGGCTCACCTGGGGCTTAACTGGGCTCACTTAGGCTCACCTGGGCTCACCTGGGTTCACCTGGGCTCACCTAGGCTCACCTGGGCTCACCTGGGGCTTACCTGGGCTCACATGGGGTTTACCTGGGCTCACCTAGGCTCACCTGGGCTTACCTGGGGCTCACCTGGGCTCACCTACGCTCACCTGGGGCTTACCTGGGCTCACCTGGGCTTACCTGGATCAGGGGCACTCCAGTAATCCCCACATGTGGACCTGACTTTGGACTTTTTCTTTGTACCTTGCAAGCAGTGCCACAATATGGCGACTGTGCATTTGTGGGAAGGAAACACACTGTGCTGTTCACTCGTGACAATACAGAACCATTGATCCACTTCGCCATCTTCTAACCTCCCTCTGTAGCACATGGAACATAGAACAGTACAGCAAACCAACAGGCCCTTCGGCCCACAATGTCCTGCTGTACACAATGCCAAGTTAAACCTATCTCCTCAGCCTGCATGTGATCTACGTCCCTCCGTTCCTATCCAAAAGCCTCTTAAACTCTAGCACTTTGTGTTTTGTCCAAGATTTGAGCATCTGCAGTTCCTTCCGCCCATCTTTGTTCTATCTGTCCCTCCCCTATCTTCTTTAGTGTAGTTTGGAGATGCAATAGACAATAGACAATAGGTGCAGGAGGAGGCCATTCGGCCCTTCGAGCCAGCGCTGCCATTCAATGTGATAATGGCTGATCATTCTCAATCAGTACCCCGTTCCTGCCTTCTCCCCATACCCCCTGACTCCACTATCCTTAAGAGCTCTATCTAGCTCTCTCTTGAATGCATTCAGAGAATCGGCCTCCACTGCCTTCTGAGGCAGAGAATTCCACAGATTCACAACTCTCTGACTGAAAAAGTTTTTCCTCATCTCAGTTCTAAATGGCCTACCCCTTATTCTTAAACTGTGGCCCCTTGTTCTGAACTCCCCCAACATTGGGAACATGTTTCCTGCCTCTAACGTGTCCAACCCCTTAATAATCTTATACGTTTCGATAAGATCTCCTCTCATCCTTCTAAATTCCAGTGTATACAAGCCTAGTCGCTCCAGTCTTTCAACATATGACAGTCCCTCCATTCCGGGAATTAACCTAGTGAACCTACGCTGCACGCCCTCAATAGCAAGAATATCCTTCCTCAAATTTGGAGACCAAAACTGCACACAGGACTCCAGGTGCGGTCTCACCAGGGCCCGGTACAACTGCAGAAGGACCTCTTTGCTCCTATACTCAACTCCTCTTGTTATGAAGGCCAACATTCCACTGGCTTTCTTCACTGCCTGCTGTACCTGCATGCTTCCTTTCAGTGACTGATGCACTAGGACACCCAGATCTCGTTGTACGACCCCTGTTCCTAACTCCTCCAGCGTGGAACCAGGCCATGTTCCAAAGACGTGCGGGTTTGTAGGTTAACTGGCCCTCTGTAAATTGCCGCTAGTGTGTAGGGAGTGGATGGGAAAGTGGGATAACTAGGATCTAGTGTGAACGGGTGATCAATGGTCAATGGGGATTCGGGCTTGTTCCTATGCTGCATCTCTAAACGAAAGTAATTCCCCTCTATCATCTTCAGAGGGAGTACAGGAATTACTTTTGCAATTCCCTACCACTTTTACAGAGTCCTGTTTGAGACACATTGATAATAAATATTTTCTCCCTGGAATTTGCAGCGTTAGATTTTTAAATCAGTCCAAACATAGATGATAGACACAAAAAGCTGGAGTAACTCAGCGGGACAGGCAACATCTCTGGAGAGAGGGAATGGGTGACGTTTCGGATCGAGACCCTTCTTCTTCAGAAACGTCACCCATTCCTTCTCTCCAGAGATGCTGCCTGTCCTGCTGGGTTACTCCAGCTTTTTGTGTCTATCATCGGTTTAAACCAGCATCTGCACAAAGAGAGATGAGATGTGGGGACCACAGTTTCACCCTGCCCCCCCCCCCCCCCCCTCCAGCTGCCTGGCGTGGCCACTGACGAGCAAGGTGGCATGTTCTCCAGGCAGCTGTTTGGAGAGAGACTGTGGCAGTGTTGCAGACACGTGGCATCTTCCCAGCGGGCATTGCCAGGAGAGGGTGTATGACACCAGGTCCCCAAAAGAGGGAGCAAGAAACCATGAAAACATCGTGAATCTACTGGGGAAAATCTCCAGGATCTCAGGGTGGGGGCAGCACGGTGGCGCAGCGGTAGAGTTGCTGCCTCACAGAGCCAGAGACCCCGGGTTCCATCCTGACCTCGGGTGCTGCCTGGGTGCGGAGTTTATACGTTCTCACTGTAACTGCAGTTTTTCTCCGGGTGCTCCGGTTTCCTCCCACGCTCCAAGGAAGTACAGGTTTGTGGGTTAATTGGCCTCTGTCAATTGTCAGGTGTGATGGTCGTGGAGGCAGTCACAATAGTGGCGTTTGCGGTCATAAGGTCATAGGGAATAGGAGTAGAATTAGGCCATTCGGCCCATCAAGTCTACTTTGCCATTCAATCATGACATCTCTAACGTGTCCAACCCCTTAATAATCTTATACGTTTCGATAAGATCTCCTCTCATCCTTCTAAATTCCAGTGTATACAAGGCCGATGGTTTACTGTCCTTGTAGGTTTTTGGCTTTGCCCTGAAGCATTTGGCATTGGCATTATCAGCACAAGGTTGCACCCATGGACTGTGCCACCTTAGAAGATCTGCCACCTTGTCCTCAACTAATCAGTCTGTGGAATAATTAAGTCGCTCCCTGAAGGAAACGTTTCCTCTGCTCATTCATAATCAGGTCGAGAAACCATTATATCAACACGATGAACAATGCACATAATTAGGAGGCTCTAACGAGTTGAATAAATCAATGGTTCAGGGAATCATTCCCAATCATCAGCATTTATACCACATTTAGCACCGGCCACGAATTGTGTGCAGGAAATTCCCAATACCATATTAGCGCCAGTCGCCCAAGACCAAGTAGTTGCGTTCCCCACCTTCTGGATGTGACTTTGAACGGATGTTTAGAATGGAGTCAGGCCGAGGACGAGCCTCGGGGAGGGTCAAGGGTGAGGTTGGGTCGAGGGGGACCTGGTGTGTGTGGGGGAGGGAGGGGGGGGGGGTGGGGAGGCTGAGACAAAGGGGGACTCGGTGTGGAGGGACCACTGAGAACTAAGGGGGGCGTGAGGGAGGGCCGCTGAGAACTAAGGGGGACCATGTGTGGGGGGCGGGAGGGGGTCAAGAACAAAGAGGGACCCAGTGTGGGGAGGGAGGGGGGGAGGAGGAGGCGCTACTGAGAACTAAGGGGGACCAGCATGGGGGGGGGGGGGGGCAAGAACAAAGAGGGACCCAGTGTGGGGAGGAGGGAGGGGAGGTGAGAACTAAAGGGAAACCCGCGATGGAGGGGCCGCTGAGAACAAAGTGGAACCAGCATGGGGGGGCAAGAACAAAGAGGGACCCAGTGTGGGGGGGGGAAGGGGGGGGTGAGAGCACTAAGGGGTCCCAGCGTGGGGGGACAAAGAAGGCATGCGTACGGTTTGTAACTATGTTGGCGAGTCCTTTGTGCACTTTGTCTGCAAAGACGAAGAATTTCACTGCCCCTACCTAGCTACCAGTGACAATAAAGTATCATCGGCAGCAGCAGCTAAGTCCATCTCAGCTAGGCCCATCTATCTGCCAGCTTTTGGCCAGATCCCTCCAAACGTTTCCTGTCCATGCACCTGTCGAAGTTTGGAGATACAGCGTGGAAACAGGGACTTCGGGTCCACCGAGGTCACGCCGACCAGCGATCCCCGCGCGCTTACACTATCCTACACACACTGGGGACAATTTACGTTTGCACCAAGCCAATTAACCTACAAATCTGAACGTCTTTGGAGTGTGGGTGGAAACCGGAGATCGAAACGTATAAGATTATTAAGGGGTTGGACACGTTAGAGGCAGGAAACATGTTCCCAATGTTGGGGGAGTCCAGAACCAGGGGCCACAGTTTAAGAATAAGGGGTAGGCCATTTAGAACTGAGATGAGGAAAAGCTTTTTCAGTCAGAGAGTTGTGAATCTGTGGAATTCTCTGCCTCAGAAGGCAGTGGAGGCCAATTCTCTGAATGCATTCAAGAGAGAGCTGGATAGAGCTCTTAAGGATAGCGGAGTCAGGGGGTATGGGGAGAAGGCAGGAACGGGGTACTGATTGAGAATGATCAGCCATGATCACATTGAATGGCGGTGCTGGCTCGAAGGGCCGAATGGCCTCCTCCTGCACCTATTGTCTATTGTCTATCGCAGAGAAAACCCACACAGGTCACGTACAAACTCCATACAGGCAGCCCCCGTAGTCGGGATGGAACCCGGGTCTCTGGCGCTGTGAGGCAGCAGCTCGACTGTTGGGCCACCGCGTCGCCCTTGATGAATTGAGGTGGTGGTTGCTGGCTGAACGCCGCCATCGATGAAGCGGGTTGATAGCGAGATTCAGCCTTCTCCTTCCCACCTGAGGGAGGGAGCGAGCCAATAGACAATAGACAATAGACAATAGACAATAGGTGCAGGAGGAGGCCATTCAGCCCTTCGAGCCAGCACCGCCATTCAATGCGTTCATGGCTGATCACTCTCAATCAGTACCCCGTTCCTGCCTTCTCCCCATACCCCTCACTCCGCTATCCTTAAGAGCTCTATCCAGCTCTCTCTTGAAAGCTTCCAACGAACTGGCCTCCACTGCCTTCTGAGGCAGAGAATTCCACACCTTCACCACCCTCTGACTGAAAAAGTTCTTCCTCATCTCCGTTCTAAATGGCCTACCCCTTATTCTTAAACTGTGGCCCCTTGTTCTGGACTCCCCCAACATTGGGAACATGTTTCCTGCCTCTAATGTGTCCAATCCCCTAATTATCTTATATGTTTCAATAAGATCCCCCCTCATCCTTCTAAATTCCAGTGTATACAAGCCTAATTGCTCCAGCCTTTCAACATACGACAGTCCCGCCATTCCGGGAATCAACCGAGCCGAGGGTTGTCGTGCCCGCCGGGGTGCTTGCAACGGCAGGAGCCGCAGCAGAGTGTGACATTCAGCCCGCTGGGGCAGCGCTCACTGGCAAACAGTTGGCACAGCTTGCTTACTACACACTCTCAGGGGCTTGAAGTCATTGAAAGAACCAGGCCATCAGTGGTGGAGCAAACACAGGGGAGGAGGCAGTCGCAGCAGAGTACAGAGAGACTCCTGCTGCTCATTACACTCCGCTCGTTCAAACATTCAGCAGCGCATGCACATCCTTTTGTTTTCCAGAAGAGGTTACCCAATATTTCAACCAACAACACTGGAATTTAGAAGGATGAGAGGGGATCTTAGACAATAGACAATAGACAATAGGTGCAGGAGTAGGCCATTCAGCCCTTCGAGCCAGCACCGCCATTCAATGTGATCATGGCTGATCACTCTCAATCAGTACCCCATTCCTGCCTTCTCCCCATACCCCCTCACTCCGCTATCCTTAAGAGCTCTATCCAGCTCTCTCTTGAAAGCATCCAACGAACTGGCCTCCACTGCCTTCTGAGGCAGAGAATTCCACAACTTCACCACCCTCTGACTGAAAAAGTTCTTCCTCATCTCCGTTCTAAATGGCCTACCCCTTATTCTTAAACTGTGGCCCCTTGTTCTGGACTCCCCCAACATTGGGAACATGCTATCTGCCTCTAATGTGTCCAATCCCCTAATTATCTTATATGTTTCAATAAGATCCCCCCTCATCCTTCTAAATTCCAGTGTATACAAGCCCAATCGCTCCAGCCTTTCAACATACGACAGTCCCGCCATTCCGGGAATTAACCTAGTGAACCTACGCTGCACGCCCTCCATAGCAAGAATATCCTTCCTCAAATTTGGAGACCAAAACTGCACACAGTACTCCAGGTGCGGTCTCACCAGGGCCCGGTACAACTGTAGAAGGACCTCTTTGCTCCTATACTCAACTCCTCTTGTTACGAAGGCCAACATTCCATTGGCTTTCTTCACTGCCTGCTGTACCTGCATGCTTCCTTTCATTGACTGATGCACTAGGACACCCAGATCTCGTTGAACTCCCCCTCCTCCTAACTTGACACCATTCAGATAATAATCTGCCTTTCTATTCTTACTTCCAAAGTGAATAACCTCACACTTATCTACATGAGGCAGAGAATTCCACACCTTCACCACTCTCTGACTGAAAAAGTTCTTCCTCATCTCCGTTCTAAATGGCCTACCCCTTATTCTTAAACTGTGGCCCCTTGTTCTGGACTCCCCCAACATTGGGAACATGTTTCCTGCCTCTAATGTGTCCAATCCCCTAATTATCTTATATGTTTCAATAAGATCCCCCCTAATCCTTCTAAATTCCAGTGTATACAAGCCCAATCGCTCCTACCTTTCAACATACGACAGTCCCGCCATTCCGGGAATTAACCTAGTGAACCTACGCTGCACGCCCTCCATAGCAAGAATATCCTTCCTCAAATTTGGAGACCAAAACTGCACACAGTACTTATCGAAACGTATAAGATTATTAAGGGGTTGGACACGTTAGAGGCAGGAAACATGTTCCCAATGTTGGGGGAGTCCAGAACCAGGGGCCACACAGTTTAAGAATAAGGGGTAGGCCATTTAGAACTGAGATGAGGAAAAACATTTAGATTCAAGAGATTCAAGATAGTTTTATTTGTCATCCAATATTGGACGAAATTCAGTCACCCACAGTCCAACAATAAAAGCATTAAATAAGCATTAAAATTACACAACCCCAAAACCCCCAAAAACACAGTCCAACAATAAAAGCATTAAATAGGCATTCAAATTACACAACCCCAAAACCCCCAAAAACACAGTCCAACAATAAAAGCATTAAATAGGCATTCAAATTACCCAACCCCAAAACCCCCAAAAACACAGTCCAACAATAAAAGCATTAAATAGGCATTCAAATTACACAACCCCAGTCAGAGAGTGGAATTCTCTGCCTCAGAAGGCAGTGGAGGCCAATTCTCTGAATGCATTCAAGAGAGAGCTAGATAGAGCTCTTAAGGATAGCGGAGTCAGGGGGTATGGGGAGAAGGCAGGAACGGGGTACTGATTGAGAATGATCAGCCATGATCACATTGAATGGCGGTGCAGGCTCAAAGGGCCGAATGGCCTCCTCCTGCACCTATTGTCTATTGTCTATTGTTACAAGAGTATCCCTATCTTGCACTGAACGTTATTCCGTTATCCGTTATTCATTGGAGCGGTCTTGAGCTACTATCTACATCAAGGACCACTTCTCACTCCCTCTTCTCTCCTCTCCCATCAGGCAAGAGGTACAGAAGTGTAACAACGCACACCTCCAGATTCAGGGACAGTTTCTTCCCGGCTGTTATCAGGCAGCTGAACCATCCTATCAATAACTAGAAGGTAGACACAAAATGCTGGAGTAACTCAGCGGGTCAGGCAGCATCTCAGGAGAGAAGGAATGGGTGACGTTTCAGATTTTAGATTTAGAGATACAGCGCAGAAACAGGCCCTTCGGCCCACTGGGTCCACGCTGCCCAGCGATCCCCACACACTAACACTATCCTACACCCACTGGGGACAATTTTTACATTTGCCCAGCCAATTAACCTACATACCTGTACGTCTTTGGAGTGTGGGAGGAAACCGAAGATCTCGGAGAAAACCCACGCAGGTCATGGGGAGAACGTACAAACTCCGTACAGACGGCGCCCGTAGTCAGGATCGAACCTGAGTGTCCGGCGCTGCATTCGCTGTAAGGCAGCAACTCTACCGCTGCGCCACCGTGCCGCCCGGGTCAAGACCCTTCGTATCAATAGCTAGACAGTGGTTCTGAGCTACTATCTACCTCACTGGAGAACCTCAAGCTATCTTTAATTGCACTTTACAGGACTTTATCTTGCACTAAACGTTTCATGTGTCTGTTCACTGTGAATGGCTTGATTGTAATCATGCATTGTCTTTCCGCTGACTGGTTAACACGCAACAAAAGCTTTTCACTGTACCTCAGTACACGAGATAAGAAATTAAATTAAACTAAACTTTATCCTGTATCTGTATACTGTGGAAAGATTATAATCATACATCATCTTTCCGCTGACTGGATCGCACGCAACGAAAAAGCTTTTCACTGTACCTCGGCAAAAATAAACTAAACCAAGTCCGTGTTGTCGAATAAAAGACCTATCTTAAATTTATTCATAAATAGTTCACTGACACTTATGTAATAACACAGAACTGCAGAGGCTGGTTTGTACAAAGATAGACACAAAATGTTGGTGTAACTCAGTAGTTCAGGCAGCATCTCTGGAGAAAATGGACAGATGACCTTTTGGGTTGGGACCCTTGTGAAGAAATCTCGACCCAAAACGTCACCTGTACATTTTCTCCAGAGATGTAGACGCAAAATGCCGGAGTAACTCAGCGGGTCAGGCAGCATCTCTGGAGAGAAGGAATAGGTGAGGTTTCGGGTCGAGACCCTTCTTCAGACTTCAGACTTCTCCAGAGATGTTGCCAGACCTGCTGAGTTACTCCAGCATTATGTGTCTATCGCTAACACTCATGGTGTGCAAGTGAGAGGGGTTTTACTGTGAATGAAGGCTTCTGTTGATGAATCGAGGTACCTTTGGTGCCTTTGTTCCAGGAAGGGGGAGGGAATCAATCCGTGGGTGAACAATGACTGGATAATTATTTTCATTCAGACTGAAACTAAGACCCGGAGCATTCAAACATTAGTTGATTTAATTCCTCATTTCACATTCCATTCCCATGTCTTCGGCCTCCTACACAGTTCCAATAAGACTTGGCATGAACTTGAGGAACTGGGTCTGAGTAGTTTCAGCCCAACAGTATGAACATTGAACTACCCTTTTAATTAATTAATCAATCAATCAATTAAATAATTAATTTAAGTTTGGGGTGGCAGGGTGGTGCAGCGGTAGATTTGCACCCTTACATCGCCAGAGACCCGGGTTCGGTTCTGACCTCGGGAGCTGTCTGTACGGAGTTTGTGCCTTCTCCCTGCCAAGGCGTGGGTTTTCCCCGGGAGTTCCGGTTTGTTCCCACACTGGGTAGAGTGGATGTGGAGTGGGAGAGTGTAGGACCAGAGACCTGAGATAGTCTCAGAATTAAATGACGTTGCTTGAGGAAGGTGATGAGGAAGTATTTCTTTCATCAGAGGGTGGTGAATCTGCGGAATCCATTGCCACAGAAAGCTGTGGAGGCCAAGTCGATGGATATTTTTAAGGCAGAGATAGATTCTTGATTAGTACGGGTGTCAGGGGTTATGGGGAGAAGGCAGGAGAATGGGGTTAGGAGGGAGAGATAGATCAGCCATGATTGAGTGGTGGAGTAGACTTGATGGGCGGAATGGCCTAATTGTGCTCCTATCACTTATGACCTCCAAAGACGTGCAGGTTTGTAGATTAATTGGCCTCCGTACATTGGCGTTCGCAGTGCAAGACGCGTCTTATTTCTGATGGGATGCAGCCAGAGATAATGATGTGTGTGGGAGGTGCTGAGTCTGCAACGCCATGGAATGCATGGGCACTGTGCATCTGGTGACACTTGTGCAGTACACACATGGCCGTAATACATGGTATCACAAAATGCTGGAGTAACTCAGCAGATCAGGCAGCATCTCAGGAAAGAAGGAATCGGTGACGTTTCAGGTCGAGACCCTTCTTCAAACTGAAGGATATCGACCCAAAACGTCACCCATTCCTTCTCTCCTAGATGCTGCCTGACCGGCTGAGATACTCCAGCATTTTGTGATACCTTCGATTTGAACCAGCATCTGCAGTTATTTTCTTGGCAATGATATATGAATGAATGAATGAATGAATGAATGAATGAATGAATGAATGAATGAATGAATGAATGATACTTTATTGTCACATGTGACAAGTAACAGTGAGATTCTTTTGTTTTGAATACCGAAGGTATGCAAAGAGTCACCACATAAAGGGCGCTGACAAGGTTACAAAATATCCCGCACCATGTCCCCCTTTGTTCTCCATCCCCCCTCCTGGCGGTCCCCCCCCACACCAGTTCCCCTTTGTTCTCCGTTCCCCCTCGCGATGGTCCCCCCAAACATAGAAACATAGAAAATAGGTGCAGGAGTAGGCCATTCGGCCCTTCGAGCCTGCACCGCCATTCAATATGATCGTGGCTGATCATCCAGCTCAGTATCCCGTACCTGCCTTCTCTCCATACCCCCTGATCCCTTTAGCCATAAGGGTCTCATCTAACTCCCTCTTAAATATAGCCAATGAACTGGCCTCAACTACCTTCTGTGGCAGAGAATTCCACAGATTCACCACTCTCTGTGTGAAGAAATGTTTTCTCATCTCGGTCCTAAAAGACTTCCCCCTTATCCTTAAGCTGTGACCCCTGGTTCTGGACTCCCCCAACATCGGGAACAATCTTCCCGCATCTAGCCTGTCCAACCCCTTAAGAATTTTATATGTTTCTATAAGATCCCCCCCTCAGTCTTCTAAATTCCAGCGAGTACAAGCCTAGTCTATCCAGTCTTTCTTCATATGAAAGTCCCGCCATCCCAGGGATCAATCTGGTGAACCTTCTCTGTACTCCCTCTAAGGCTAGAATGTCTTTCCTCAGATTAGGAGACCAAAACTGTACACAATACTCCAGGTGTGGTCTCACCAATGCCCTGTACAACTGCAGCAGAACCTCCCTGCTCCTATACTCAAATCCCCTCGCTATGAATGCCAACATACCATTCGCTTTCTTCACTGCCTGCTGTACCTGCATGCCTACTTTCAATGACTGGTGTACCAAGACACCCAGGTCACGTTGCATCTCCCCTTTTCCTAATTGGCCACCATTCAGGTAATACTCTGCTTTCCTGTTCTTGCGATAAACTGAGTCCCCCTTTGTTCTCCAGCCCCCCTCCTGGCGGTCCCCTCATAATGAGTCCCCCTTTGTTTTTGCCATTGAACCGTTGGTCTGCAGTGTGAGATAGCCAGCCCCTCCCACGTGCGCTGTGACTCTAGGAGAGTCACCAGGGGTCTGACGCAACTATCGCAGTCACAAATCGTACAATCTTCCAGACATTTTAAAGGCCAGCTTTAGACGTGTACTTTGGCATTTTCCCAGCAGTTCCGATTTCAGCTGTCATCAAATTAACTTTAACCCACAGTCAATGCAGATCGCTGATGGCTCAGTCTAAGAGAGAGGCACTTTCTTCACAGGATGGATGTCAGGGTCAGTGCAAAGACCAAGCTAACTTACAGGGCTGAAATGCCATAGAGTCACAGAGTGATACAGCATGGAAACAGGCCCTTCGGCCCAACTTGCCCCCACCGGCCAACATGTCCCAGCTACACCAGTCCCACCTGTCTGCGCTTGGTCCATATCCCTCCAAACTTGTGGCCTATCCAAGTCTAGTCATGTCAAGTTTATTAGTCACATACATATACAAGATGTGCAGTGAAATGAAAGTAGCAACGCCTGCAGATTGTGCCTGTACCTGTCTAACAGTTTCTTTGTGCCTGTACCTGTCTAACATTGGGATAGTCCCAGCCTCAACTACCTCCTCCGGCAGCTCGTTCCATACACCCATCACCTTTTGTGTGAAAAAGTTACACCTCAGATTCCTATTAAATCTTTTCCCCTTCACCTTGAACCTGTGTCCTCCAGTCCTCGATTGACCTACTCTGGGCAAGAGACTCTGTGCATCGACCCGATCTATTCCTCTCATGATTTTAAACATATAGCCAGTTTCCTTCTACGGCCCAAAGACATATTGGTTGGTTAATTGGATACTTCAACCTGCCCCTTATAGACTCTGTGCATCTACCCGATCTATTCCTCTCATGATTTGGTACACCTCTATAAGATCACCCCTCATCCTCCTGCTCTCCAGTTGACCCTGCCTAGTCAACCTCTCCCTAGAGCTCAGACCCTCCAGTCCTGGCAACATCTTCGTGCAGCGTAGGTTTACTAGGTTAATTCACGGAATGGCGGGACTGTCGTATGTTGAAAGACTGGAGCGACTAGGCTTGTATACACTGGAATTTAGAAGGATGAGAGGGGATCTTATCGAAACGTATAGGATTATTAAGGGGTTGGACACGTTAGAGGCAGGAAACATGTTCCCAATGTTGGGGGAGTCCAGAACAAGGGGGCACAGTTTAAGAATAAGGGGTATGCCATTTAGAACGCAGATGAGGAAAATCATTTTCAGTCAGAGAGTTGTGAATCTGTGGAATTCTCTGCCTCAGAAGGCAGTGGAGGCCAATTCTCTGAATGCATTCAAGAGAGAGCTAGATAGAGCTCTTAAGGATAGCGGAGTCAGGGGGTATGGGGAGAAGGCAGGAACGGGGTACTGATTGAGAATGATCAGCCATGATCACATTAAATGGTGGTGCTGGCTCGAAGGGCCGAATGGCCTCCTCCTGCACCTATTGTCTATTGTCTATTGTCTAAATCTGTGCCCTCTGTACCCTTTCAATAGACACTAGACAATAGACAATAGGTGCCGGAGGAGGCCATTCGGCCCTACGAGACCATTGCCTGGTCTTTCCTTTCCAGCTTGGCAACATCTTGACAAATGGCGCATATAAAAATACAAAACGCTCTTTCACCAGGCTGGATGCAATGGGCCGAATGGCCTCCCTCTGTGCTGCAAACCTCCCCCGAAAACAAAGGGAATTGAAAGGGAAATCGTTCAGTTGCAACATATTGCAGCTATTTGCACAGGTCTAAATGGTGCATGTTATCAAAAGCCCAGCTAACATCATTCATGGAGGCTGCCTATCATTTATGCGCGTGAATGAGAGAAGGGAAGATTGTTAATGTCCCACATTAAATACACGAGCTCACAGCTGGAGACAAGCGCATCGCCACAGCCTACATACTGCTTCGGAAAATAATCTCCATCCTGGACTAGCTGCTCGTACACACACTGCGACTGACTGTTACTATATTTAATCACTGCATAAAGCAGCAGAGAGGAACGTCCCCAGGCATAGAACCACGCACGTCATCTATTGAAGGTGTATCATTGTTCCCCTGTGATTTAATGAGAAAAAAAACATTGCCTGGTCTAACATTCAGATCACAGCGATCAGGGCTGCAGGAGTTAGTGAAGGCAGCCATGGTGTGTAGGAAAATAACTGCAGATGCTGGTACAAATCGAAGGTATCACAAAATGCTGGAGTAACTCAGCGGGTCAGGCAGCATCTCGGGAGAGAAGGAATGGTTGGCGTTTCGGGTCGAGATTGATTCCTGAGATGGCAGGACTTTCATATGAAGAAAGACTGGATAGACTTGGCTTGTACTCGCTGGAATTTAGAAGATTGACGGGGGATCTTATAGAAACTTGCAAAATTCTTAAGGGGTTGGACAGGCTAGATGCAGGAAGATTGTTCCCGATGTTGGGGAAGTCCAGAACAAGGGGTCACAGTTTAAGGATAAGGGGGAAGTCTTTTAGGACCGAGATGAGAAAGGTTTTTTTCACACAGAGAGTGGTGAATCTGTGGAATTCTCTGCCACAGAAGGTAGTTGAGGCCAGTTCATTAACTATATTTAAGAGGGAGTTAGATGTGGCCCTTGTGCCTAAAGGGATCAGGGGGTATGGAGAGAAGGCAGGTATGGGATACTGAGTTGGATGATCAGCCGTGATCATATTGAATGGCGGTGCAGGCTCGAAGGGCCGAATGGCCTACTCCTGCACCTATTTTCTATGTTTCTATGAGACCCTTCTTCAGACTGATGTCAGGGGAGGGGGGCGGGACAAAGATAGGATGTAGTTGGAGACAGGAAGACAGTGGGAGAACTGGGAAGGGGGAGGGGAAAGAGAGGGACAGAGGAACTATCGGAATTTGGAGAAATCAATGTTCATACCGCTGGGGTGTACGCTGCCCAGGCGAAATATGAGATGCTGTTCCTCCAATTTGCGGTGGGCCTCACTGTGACAATGGAGGAGGCCCAGGACAGAAAGGTCAGACTGGGAGTGGGAGGGGGAGTTGAAGTGCTGAGCCACCGGGAGATCAGGTTGGATAAGGCGGACGGTGTGGTTAGATTGGTGCACCTTCCACTGAAACGTTATTTCAAGACGTATGGAATTGAATGCTGTTTGCTGCAAATAGGCTCATTGGTTGGCACAGCAATGCAGCTGGTAGAGCTGCTGCCTTTTGCAGCTTGCCCAGACTGAAGAAGAGTCCCGGCAATTATCCATTCCCTCCACAGATACTGCCTGACCCACTGAGCTCCTCCAGCACTTTGTGTTTTATTCAAGGGTGGTGCGGTGGCGCAGCGGTAGAGTTGCTGCCTCACAGCGCCAGAGACCCGGGTTCCATCCCGACTACGGGCGCTGTCTGTATGGAGTTTGTACGTTCTCCCCGTGACCTGTATGGGTTTTCTCCAGGTGCTCCGGTTTCCTCCCACACTCTAAAGACGTGCAGTGCAGGTTTGTAGGTTAATTGGCTTCGGTAAATTGTAAATGATCCCAGTGTGTAGGATAGTGCGCGTGTACGGGGATCGCTGGTCGGTGCAGACTCGGTGGGCCGAAGGGCCTGTTTCCACACTGTATCTCTAAAGCCTAAAGCATCTCGGCCTAAAACATCGTCTATCCATCCCCCCCACAGATATTGCTTGACCCACTAAGTTCCTCCAGCACTTTGCGTTTTACTCAGGGTCAATAAATACTGTCTCTGTCAGTAGGGTTGCCAACCGTCCCGTATTAGCTGGCACATCCCGTATATTGGCTAAATTGGTAAATTGGGCTAAATCGGGACTGCCCTTGTCCCGTATTAAGCCCAGGGGGGCGCTGTAGGCCCGGACACTGTAGGCCCGGACACTGTAGGCCCTGGGGGTGCTGTAGGCCCGGACACTGTAGGCCCGGGGGGCGCTGTAGGCCCGGACACTGTAGGCCCGGAGGCCACTGTAGGCCCGGACACTGTAGGCCCGGAGGTCGCTGTGGGCCCGGACACTGTAGGCCCGGAGGCCGCTGTAGGCCCGGACACTGTAGGCCCGCAGTCAGCTGTAGGCCCAGACACTGTAGGCCCGGGGGGCGCTGTAGGCCCGGACACCGTAGGCCCGGAGGCTGCTGTAGGCCTGGACACTGTAGGTCCGGACACCGTAGGCCCGGAGGCCGCTGTAGGCCCGGACACTGTAGGTCCGGAGGCCCGGGCGCCGTCTAGTGGAGGTAGCCTAGCAACCCGCCTCCCGGCCCGGGCGACCGCCAGTGGTGGAGTGGGAGCACGTGGCCGCTGGCTGGGTGAGGTCACGTGGGGCGCGGGGCGGTGACGTCACCTTTTGTCCCTTATTCGGGAGTGAGAAAGTTGGCAACCCTATCTGTCAGTGACCTCTACGTGGCTTTAAGAAAACAAATTCAGCTTTCGGTAAGCGTTCTGAGAGAGAGGGATGCAGTGATGCGTTCACATAGATGGCAACTCAGATGCGACAAGCATGTGGCCCGGTGGCATGCTGACACCAAAGATGCCTCTTTAGATGGAGCAGCCCGAGTGACTGCTAATCATGTGGCCACACATGGCCTGCCCATGTGCCTCTATGCAGTGGCAAGCTCGCTGCTCACAACAGCAGCTACACACTAATGGAGCGCACAGGCAATGCTGCCCTGTCTGAGCTGTGGGTGGCTGCACTGTCAGCGAATGCATTAGGAACTCGACACGATACGACACGATACGACAGAACTTTACTTATCCCAGGAGGGAAATCGATCTGCAAGCAGTCATAAAAACACAACATGCACAAAACACAAGAAACATGAAATTAAAGTGATGGGTGGAAAGGCTTGGGGGGTGGGCAAAGATTGGGGAGGGGGCGGGGGGGGGGGGGAAGGGGGGGTCAGTCTCGGTCTACCCCACGACAGGAGGGGGAGGAGTTGCAGAGTTTGAGAGCCACAGGGAAGAAGGATCTCCTGTGGCGTTCTGTGCTGCATCTTGGTGGGACCAGTCTGTTGCTGAAGCCATGGAGAGACCAGTGATTAAACTAAGGAGAGAAGGAATGGGTGACGTTTCGGGTCGAGACCCTTCTTCAGTCTGAGTTGTGAATCTGTGGAATTCTCTGCCTCAGAAGGCAGTGGAGGCCAATTCTCTGAATGCATTCAAGAGAGAGCTGGATAGAGCTCTTAAGGATAGCGGAGTCAGGGGGTATGGGGAGAAGGCAGGAACGGGGCACTGATTGAGAATGATCAGCCATGATCACATTGAATGGCGGTGCTGGCTCGAAGGACCGAATGGCCTACTCCTGCACCTATTGTCTATTGTCTATTGAGATGCTGCCTGACCTGCTGAGTTACTCCAGCATTTTGTGAATAAATACCTTCGATTTGTACCAGCATGTACAGTTATTTTCTTATAGTGATTAAACGAAGGCAATCAATGTAATCGTGGTGATGAAAGGTATACCGAATGTCCCAGTCAGCTAAACCCTTGAATAGATTGCACTTTAATAACAGAGCCTACTATTAATGCAAACACAGAGACTGCTTCTGCCACTGCTCATTACTATTGCATGAAAACGGATGCACCATGATTTGCTGCATTTAATTTTGCAGCATTCCTTCTGCCTGTTGGGTTTAGAGATACAGCGCGGAAACAGGCCCTTCGGCCCACCGGGTCCGTGCCGCCCAGCGATCCCCGCACACTATCCTATACCCACTGGGGACAATTTTTACATTTTACCCAGCCAATTAACCTACATACCTGTACGTCTTTGGAGTGTGGGAGGAAACCGAAGATCTCGGAGAAAACCCACGCAGGTCACGGGGAGAACGTACAAACTCCGTACAGGCGGCGCCCGTAGTCGGGATGGAACCCGGGTCTCCGGCGCTGCATTCGCTGTAAGGCAGCAACTCTGCCGCTGGGCCACCGTGACCGTTCCATGCATGCATCCAACTTGCTAGCTTTGGATAGGCACAGAAAGCTGGAGTAACTCAGCGGGTCAGAGAACATGTCTGGAGAGAAGGAATAGGTAACGTTTCGGGTCGAGCCCCTTCTGGTGTCACTGTGAAAATATGCATGTCCATGTCCAATGCCCCCAATACACTTCAAATATTCAAATCAAAAATTAAAGGCACACTTACATTTCTATATAAAGGTGCCAGAGGCCAGAGGCCCGGGTTCTATCCTGACTACGGGTGCAGGCTGTGTGGAGTTTGTATGTCACTGCGTGTCACTGCGTGAGTTTTATCCGGTTTCCTCCCACAGTAGGGCGTGCAGCGTAGATTCACTAGGTTAATTCCCGGAATGGCGGGACTGTCGTATGTTGAAAGGCTGGAGCGATTGGGCTTGTATACACTGGAATTTAGAAGGATGAGGGGGGATCTTATTGAAACATATAAGATAATTAGGGGTTTGGACACATTAGAGGCAGGAAACATGTTCCCAATGTTGGGGGAGTCCAGAACAAGGGGCCACAGTTTAAGAATAAGGGGTAGGCCATTTAGAACGGAGATGAGGAAGAACTTTTTCAGTCAGAGAGTGGTGAAGGTGTGGAATTCTCTGCCTCAGAAGGCAGTGGAGGCCAGTTCGTTGGATGCTTTCAAGAGAGAGCTGGATAGAGCTCTTAAGGATAGCGGAGTGAGGGGGTATGGGGAGAAGGCAGGAACGGGGTACTGATTGAGAGTGATCAGCCATGATTGCATTGAATGGCGGTGCTGGCTCGAAGGGCTGAATAGCCTACTCCTGCACCTATTGTCTATTGTCTACTGTCTATTGTCTATCCCAAAGACATGCAGGTTCGTAGGCTAATCGGCCTCTATAAGTTGCCCCTAGTGTGTGGGACGTAGAACGAGTGTGAACGTGTGATCGGTGGTCGGCATTGGACAAGGTGGCCGAAGGGCCTGTTTCCAAGCTGTGACTCTAAACTAAAACACAAAGTTGTGGAGTAACTCAGCGGGCCAGGCAGCATCTGTGGAGGACAAGGATAGGTGACGTTTTGGGGCAGGACCCTTCTTCAGACTGATGCATTTCTACCGGGAGAAGGAATGGGTGACTTTCCGGGTTCTTCAGTCTGAAGAAGGATCTCGACCCGAAGCGTCACCATTCCTTCTCTCCAGAGATGCTGCCTGTCCCGCTGAGATACTCCAGCATTTTGTGTCTATCTTCAGTTTATACCAGCATCTGCAGTTCCTTCCTACACGTGGCGCAGCGGTAGAGTTGTTGCCTTACAGCGAATGCAGCGCCGGAGACTCAGGTTCGATCCCGACTACGGGCACCGTCTGTACGGAGTTTGTACGTTCTCTCCGTGACCTGCGTGGGTTCTTTCCGAGATCTTCGGTTTCCTCCCACACTCCAAAGACGTACAGGCATGTAGGTTAATTGACTGGGTAAATGTAAAAATTGTCCCTAGTGGGTGTAGGATAGTGTTAATGTGCGGGGATCGCTGGGCGGCGCGGACTCGGTGGGCCGAAGGGCCTGTTTCCGCGTTGTATCTCTAAATCTAAATCTACACATGATGCATTTCTACAGTGCCTTTCACATCTTCAAGGCTTTCCAGAGAGCTTTGCACCCAATGAAATAAGTCCAGCCTCTGTTCCAGAAAAGGAAACGTGAAAATCGTAGGTTCAAGGCCAGTGTCTTCCCAACAACCATCAGGCTGTTGAACACTGCACATCACTAACCCCAACTGTAAACTGTGTGTGGACTGCCTTTGGTTGCAGTGGTCTTGTTATTAATTTATTGATTTTTTTTGTTTATTATCTCTTATCTTTGTGTATTGTGTTTACAAGCCTATAACGCTGTTGCAAATAAGAATTTCATTGCACCGCTCGGAGTCCAATTAAACACTCATGAATGCTGATTTTTTTTTCACAGTAAGGTCCCGCGGACAGCAAAATGAAAATAGCCCGGTAAAACGTGGACACGAGGAACTGCTGGAGCTGGTTTATAAAAACAAAATTTTGAGTGTGTGTGTGTGTGTGTGTGTGTGTGTGTGTGTGTGTGTGTGTGTGTGTGTGTGTGTGTGTGTGTGTGTGTGTGTGTGTGTGTGTGTGTGTGTGTGTGTGTGTGTGTGTGTGTGTGTGTGTGTGTGTGTGTGTGTGTGTGTATGTGTGTTTGGGGGTGTGTGTGTGTGTGTGTGTGTGTGTGTGTGTGTGTGTGTATGTGTGTGTGTGTATGTGTGTGTGTGTATGTGTGTGTGTGTTTGCATGTGTGTGTGTGTGTGTGTGTGCGCGCGTATGTGTGTGTGTGGCTGTGTATATGTGTGGAGTTTGCACGTTCTCCCAGTGACCACGTGGGTTTTCTCCGGGTGCTCCGGTTTCTTCCCACATCCCAAAGGCGTGCAGGTTTATAGGTGAATTCACCTCTGTACATTGCTCCTGGTGTGCAGGGAGTGGATGAGAAAATGGGATAACATCGAACTAGTGCGAACGGGTGATGGATGGTCAGCACGGACTCGGTGGGCCGAAGGGCCTGTTTCCATGCTGTGTCTCTCAATTAAACTGAAAACTAGAAGTGTTGGAGTAACTCAGCGGGTCATGCTGAGTTACTCAGCCTCACCTGCACCCACCTATCACTTATAGACACAAAATGCTGGAGTAACTCAGCAGGTCAGGCAGCATCTCTGGAGAGAAGGAATGGGCGACATTTCAGGTCGAGACCCTTCTTCAGAGTGTCCCTCCTATCACTGGCCGGGTTTTGTCTTTGTCCTCCTCTCTTCCAGCTTTCACCCTCCACCCACCCCCCCCACCACAATCAGTTTGAAGAATGGTTCTGACCCAAAACGTCACCTATCCACGTTCTCCAGAGATGCTGCCTGACCCGCTGAGTTACTCCAGCACTCTGTGAAACGTCACCTATCCACGTTCTCCAGAGATGCTGCCTGGGGGAACGATCTCCTATAGTCCACATAGAAACATAGAAAATAGGTGCTGGAGGAGGCCATTCGGCCCTTCGAGCCAGCACCACCATTCATTGTGATCATGGCTGATCGTCCACAATCAATAACCTGTGCCTGCCTTCTCCCCATATCCTTTGATTCCACTAGCCCCTAGAGCTCTATCTAACTCTCTCTTAAACCCATCTAGTGATTTGGCCTCCACTGCCCTCTGTGGCAGAGAATTTCACAAATTCACAACTCTCTGGGTGAATAAGTTCCTTCTCACCTCAGTTTTAAATGGCCTCCCCTTTATTCTAAGACAGTGTGGCCCCTGGTTCTGGACTCGCCCAACATTGGGAACATTTTTCCTGCAGTCTGAAGAAGGGTCTCGACCCGAAACATCACCCATTCCTTCTCTCCCGAGATGCTGCCTGACCTGCTGAGTTACTCCAGCATTTTGTGAATAAATTTTCCTGCATCTAGCTTGTCCAGTCCTTTTATGATTTTATATGTTTCTATAAGATCCCCTCTCATCCTTCTAAGCTCCAGTGAACACAAGCCTAGTCTTTTCAATCTTTCGTCATGTGACAGTCCCGCCATCCCAGGGATCAATCTCGTGAACCTACGCTGCAGTGCCTCAATTACAAGGATGTCCTTCCTCAAATGTTCTACTTCAAAACAGCTGTGTGTGGCCATTGTAATCCATCTGGGAGACCAGACAGAGCCTTGAAACCCCAGGCAAACGACAATGCCCCTTGACCAGAGCAGCCGACACATAAACTCTGATTCCTGTCCGCAGATACCGCCTGACCTACTGAGAGCAGCCGGCGTCTTCTGTTCTTTTTTTGTTCCGGGAAATGAAGGTTAACAATTTGAAGAGAAGCTGAAAGATTTTCCGAGAAACGGGTTCCTTTGTTGGCATTTCGACGGGCTAAGGATTCACGGCCACGACTTCAACCCTGCAGCTAAACCTGCTCGCTCAGGCAAAGAGATTTCAACCTAAATTATAAAAACCATGAGGTTTTAGTGCTTACTATTGTACTCGGGCGGTACAGGATTAATGCTCTGATGTGACATCCTTATACTGCCTGCAGAGAAAGAGGACATTAAGGTTCTGCCTCTCCTTACAAGTGGAATATTATCCATCTTACGCTGCGCAATGAAGCCCATCTTGGCTTGTGACCAAAGGCTATTGTACTATATTTAACAGAGATCCTTGCATTCAGTCAATAAAGCAGTGAACCATGCAACCTCAGCAGGGACACACTGAACAAACACACACCAGCATTGTCTTTCTGGAACGAGAGCGTTGCAGAAGGGATCGCAAAACTGAGGGAAGATTTGCACTTGGTTGCTAATTTTGCCAAGGCACAAATGACACACTCTGACTTTGCATTTGGGTCTTGGCTATCAGTTTGCTTTCTACCTGATTTATCACACAATACTGTCCGTAAGATGAGTCCCCCACCCGGACCATCACCCACCCTTTTTCAAGTAACTTCAAGTAACCCTTCCTTCCCTTCTCCTCTCTCCATCCCCTCCCCCTTCCCAGTTTCCTCGACCAGTCTCACTGTCTTCGAATACATTTTATCTCATAATACATAATACATTGCCTCCCAACCAACAACGATCTCTTCTACATCTTCCTTGATCTCCATTTCCTTTGTCCTGTTTTTACACCTTACACTTCCTTGTGACTTGGACAGGTTGTGTGAGTGGGCGGATGCTTGGCAGATGCAGATAAGTGTGAGGTTATCCACTTTGGTGGTAAGAATAGGAAGGCACCTTATTATCTGAATGGTGTCAAGTTAGGAAACGTGTCAACGTGATCTGGGTGTCCTAGTGCATCAGTCACTGAAAGGAAGCATGACCCGCATGCGTGACACTTTGCTGAACCCACATTCACCCTTGTAGAAAGGTTTCAGAACTAATGTTTGGAACAGGGGACGTACAACGAGATCTGGGTGTCCTAGTGCATCAGTCACTGAAAGGATGCATGCAGGTACAGCAGGCAGTGAAGAAAGCCAATGGAATGTTGGCCTTCATAACAAGAGGAGTTGAGTATAAGAGCAAAGAGGTCCTTCTGCAGTTGTACAGGGCCCTAGTGAGACCGCACCTGGAATACTGTGTGCAGTTTTGGTCTCCAAATTTGAGGAAGGATATTCTTGCTATTGAGGGCGTGCAGCGTAGGTTTACTAGGTTAATTCCCGGAATGGCGGGACTATCATATGTTGAAAGACTGGAGCGACTAGGCTTGTATACACTGGAATTTAGAAGGATGAGAGGGGATCTTATCGAAACGTATAAGATTATTAAGGGGTTGGACACATTAGAGGCAGGAAACATGTTCCCAATGTTGGGGGAGTCCAGAACCAGGGGCCACAGTTTAAGAATAGGGAGTAGGCCATTTAGAACAGAGATGAGGAAAAACTTTTTCAGTCAGAGAGTTGTGAATCTGTGGAATTCTCTGCCTCAGAAGGCAGTGGAGGCCAATTCTCTGAATACATTCAAGAGAGAGCTAGATAGAGCTCTTAAGGATAGCGGAGTCAGGGGGTATGGGGAGAAAGCAGGAATGGGGTACTGATTGAGAATGATCAGCCATGATCACATTGAATGGCGGTGCTGGCTCGAAGGGCCGAATGGCCTCCTCCTGCACCTATTGTCTATTGTCTATACACTTCCTTATCTATGGACTTCCTAATCCCCTGACATCAGTCTGAAGATGGGTCTCAACCCGAAACATCACCCATTCCATCTCTCTGGAGATGCTGCCTTTCCCGCACAAGTTACTCCAGCATTTTGTGTCTACCTATCCTTTTTACACAGAGATGCTGCCTGACCCACTGAGTTACTCCAGCACTTTCTTTGGTATAAAGCAGCACCTGCAGTTCCTTGTTTCTGCTTCAAATCATCTTTTTACTTCCAGACTTGACTCTTCCAACAAACTCCTGATCAGCCATCTTCACAGGAACATATAATAAGTAGTATAAGAAAATAACTGCAGATGCTGGTACAAATCGAAGGTATTTATTCACAAAATGCTGGAGTAACTCAGCAGGTCAGGCAGCATCTCGGGAGAGAAGGAATGGGTGACGTCACCCATTTCGAAACGTCACCCATTCCTTCTCTCCTGAGATGCTGCCTGACCTGCTGAGTTACTCCAGCATTTTGTGAATAAGAGACAGCCTATGTCATTAAGTAGGAAAACGTGCAGAGAAGATATACGAAGATGTTGCCAGGATCAAGGGCCTGAGCTATAGGGAGAGGCTGAGCAGGTGAGGACTTTATTCCTTGGAGCGCAGGAGGCTGAGGGGTGATCTGATGGAGGTTTTCGTGTTCTGGTTCTGTGCCTGTATGAAGCTTTGCGAGTGGCAGCCATTTTAGTTGTCTTGCTGCCAGCATTGTGTTACTGTAATAAAGACTTCTGTCTTTGGTACCTTGAAGACTCGCAAAGTTTCATACAGGCATAGAACAAGAACACGAAAGAGGTGTACAACATCATGAGGGGCACAGATAGGGTGAATGCACTGATTCTTTTGCCGAGAGAAGGGGATGCAAAAACAAGAGGATGTGTTTGAGGCGAGAAGGACAAGATTTAATACAAACCTGAGGGGCAACTTATTCACTCAGAGGGTGGTGGGTGTAAGGAACAAGCTGCCCGAGGAGGTAGTTGAGGCTGGGACTATAACAGCATTTAAATGACACTTGGACAGGTACATGGAGAGGATATGGGACAAAAGCGGGCAAATGGGACCAACGTAGATGGGGCATCTAGGTCGGTATGGGTGCGTTGGGCCGAAGGGCCTGTTTCCGTGCTGCGAGAGTAGGCCACTCGGCTCCTCCACTGGCAACAGTTCGATCTCATGATGTCTGATCTGCCACAGGCCCCTTCTCCTGTGTCAGTTCCCCATCTATATACTAAAACTCTTGTTTGTTTGTTAGTTTGTTCCTGAACTACAGGCAAAACGGTACACGATAGCGCAACAATTTTAGGCCCACCTTACTCACCGTCGTCCCTTTGGTGCTAATGGAAGAAGTTTCACTGAAATCGGTGTTATATTTTTAAAGTTATTCACATTTTAAAGTTTAAATCTATCTCCTAGGGAGGGAGGGAGGAGGGAGGAGTGGAGGGGGAGGGGGAGGGGGGAGGGAGGGAGGAGAGGGTGGTGCACCAATGCAGGAGAGGTTTGGGCCCAACAGGTCCACTTGGTCTAGTAACCTACAAAAGTCTCTGACGTTTCGAAAAACGAACCTTTCCCACATCGATCTAGAGTCCACAGCCTTCAGGCCCAGAGATTCACTGCCCTCTGTGAAAATAAACCCCCGCAAACCCCAGTTTTAAATGATCGACCCCCGAGGGTACTCTCCGATTCACGTCGACCCCATTGTGAACATTAGACTTTGTCTTGGGACTAATGTGCTGCAGTGCTCGGAGTTATTGAGTGCACTCTGAATCTTCCCCTTTATTCTGCCTATTGTGCTTGAGTTTGCCTCTGGCAGAATAGAATTTATGTATAGTACTTATGCATCGTATGATCTGATCTGTTTGGATAACATGCAAAACAAAGCTTTATACTGGTACACGTGACGAGAAAGTGCTGGAGTAATTCAGCGGGTCAGCCATCATCTGTGGAAGGAATGAATAGGTCACATTTCGGGTCTTCCAACCACTTTCTGATGGGAGTTCAGTTTAGTTTAGAGATACACCGCGGAAATAGCCACCTCCGCCCACCGGGTCCGCGCCGACCAGCGATCCCCGCACACTAACACTATCCAACACATACCAAGCCAATTAACCTACAAACCTGTACGTCTTTGGAGTGTGGGAGGAAATCGAAGATCTTGGGGAAAACCCACGCAGATCACGGGAAGAACGTACAAACTCCGTACTGACAGCGCCTCTAGTTGGGATTGAACCCGGATCTCTGGCGCTGTGAGGCAGCAACTCAACCGCAGCGCCACCATGTTCCCTCACTGCCCTTCCTCTCTGACTCTTACGGAACTGGATGGGTTTGTTTCTGCAATTTAGTCGTGTCCTGATCATAGTTAGACTTGATTCTTTAAACTAATCTAACTTTATTTAATTACCTGAAGTTAAATTCCCCGATCACCATCGTGGGATTGGGACTCACATTGTGGATCAATGGCCCTGAACTCTAGTTGCAATATGTTCCCAATGTTGGGCGAGTCCAGAACCAGGGACCACAGTCTAAGAATAAAGGGGAGGCCATTTAAAACTGACGTGAGAAAAAAAAACAGAGAGTTGTGAATTTGTTTTCACCCAGAGAGTTTTCACGCAGAGAGTTGTGAATTTGTGGAATTCTCTGGTACAGAAGGCAGTGGATGAATTTCACTGGATGAATTTAAATGAGAGAGTTAGATAAAGCTCTAGGGGCTAGTGGAATCAAGGGATATGGCAGGGGAGAAGGCAGGCACGGGTTGCTGATTGTGGATGGTCAGCCATGTTCACAATGAATAGCAGTGCTGGCTCGAAGGGCCGAATGGCCTCCTCCTGCACCTATTGTCTATTGTCTATTATCACCATTGTGGGATTGAACTCACATTTGTGGATCAATGGCCCTGAACTCTAGTTGCAATATGTTCCCAATGTTGGGGGAGTCCAGAAACAGGGACCACAGTCTAAGAATAAAGGGGAGGCCATTTAAAACTGAGGTGAGAAAAAAACTTTTTCACCCAGAGAGTTGTGAATTTGTGGAATTCTCTGCCACAGAGGGCAGTGGAGGCCAATTCACTGAATGGCGGTGCTGGCTTGAAGGGCCAAATGGCCTCCTCCTGCACCTATTGTCTATGTTTCTGTTTCTATGCTAGGTTTTTAATTGAAAGGTGTAGCATGGAAACTGGTGCTTTGGGCCCCACCGACCATTGACCACCTTGATCACCATTGACCACTACCAGCGCGCCACTGCTCCGCCCCTAATCGAGGAAGAACCCGGAGGGCCCGAAACCTTGGTGGGAATGGAGGTGTAAGAGAACAGGATAGTGAGAGGAATTAAAAGAGAAGATGTTGAGGGTGAGAGAAAAGAGAAGTTGTTCAGGATAGACACAATAAGATGGAGTAACTCAGCGGGACAGGCAACATCTCTGGAGAGAAGGAATGGGTGACCTTTCGAGTTGAGACCCTTCTTCAGGATAGACAATAGGTGCAGGAGTAGGCCATTCGGCCCTTCGAGCCAGCACCGCCATTCAATGTGATCATGGCTGATCATTCTCCTCCACCTGCACCTATTTTCTATGTTTCTATGAATAACTTTGGATTGTTGAGTCACTGAACTGCAGGATATCCAGCCTCTAATCTGCTCTCCCAACTACAGTCAGTAGTGATAGGAACCAAACTTTTGAACCAGTACCGCCATATCTTTGACATTGTAGCCTTAACCACATTCTCAATCAGTACCCCGTTCCTGCCTTCTCCCCATACCCCCTGACTCCGCTATCCTTAAGAGCTCTATCTAGCTCTCTCTTGAATGCATTCAGAGAATTGGCCTCCACTGCCTTCTGAGGCAGAGAATTCCACCGATTCACAACTCTCTGACTGAAAAAGGTTTTTCCTCATCTCCGTTCTAAATGGCCTACCCCTTATTCTTAAACTGTGGACCCTTGTTCTGGACTCCCCCAACATTGGGAACATGTTTCCTGCCTCTAACGTGTCCAACCCCTTAATAATCCTGTACGTTTCCATAAGATCCCCTCTCATCCTTCTAAATTCCAGTGTATACAAGCTTAGTCGCACCAGTCTTTCAACATATGACAGTCCCGCCATTCCGGGAATTAATCTAGTAAACCTACGCTGCACGCCCTCAATAGCAAGAATATCCTTCCTCAAATTTGGAGACCAAAACTGCACACAGTACTCCAGGTGCGGTCTCACTAGGGCCCTGTACAACTGCAGAAGGACCTCTTTGCTCCTATACTCCTTTCGATAAGATCCCCTCTCATCCTTCTAAATTCCAGTGTAGACAAGCCTAGTCGCTCCAGTCTTTCGGGTTGAGACCCTTCAAGAAAGGTCGCAAAATGAAACGTCACTTATCCATGTTCTCCAGAGATGCCTCCTGACCCGCTGAGTTACTCCAGCAGTTTATGTCTTTTGTTTCCCATTGATTATTATCTTGGTTGCTCACCAGATAAACTTAAAGGACTTAAAAAATGCATAAGTAATACTTTATCTCATCAGTAATGGGGCCATCAATTTAATAGCAACTTCAAGGGCAATGCTTTCACTCTGATGATGGTGGGTATTTGGAGCTGCCAGAGGAGGTAGTTGAAGCAGGTGTATAACAGCAGTTCAACGACACTTGGCAGGTACATGGATCGAAAAGGTTTAGATGGATAAGGGCCAAATGCAGGCAAATGGGACATCTTGGTCAGTATGGATGAGAGGAGATCTTATCGAAACGTATAAGATTAATAAGGGGTTGGACACGTTAGAGGCAGGAAACATGTTCCCAATGTTGGGGGAGTCCAGAACCAGGGGCCACAGTTTAAGAATAAGGGGTAGGCCATTTAGAACTGAGATGAGGAAAAACGTTTTCAGTCGGAGAGTTGTGAATCTGTGGAATTCTCTGCCTCAGAAGGCAGTGGAGGCCAATTCTCTGAATGCACTCAAGAGAGAGCTGGATAGAGCTCCTAAGGATAGCGGAGTCAGGGGGTATGTGGAGAAGGCAGGAACGGGATAACGATTGAGAATGATCAGCCATGATCACATTGAATGGCGGTGCTGGCACGAAGGGCTGAATGGCCTCCTCCTGCACCTATTGTCTATTGTCTATAATGCTAAATCTCTATAACAGGGATGTAATGTTGAGGCTGTATAAGGCGCTGGTCAGGCCACATTTGGAATACTGTGAGCAATTGCACCGTATCTGAGGAAGGGCGTGCTGGATCCGGAGAGGGTCTATAGGAGGTTTACAAGAATGATCCCAGGAATGAGTGGGTTAACCTTCGACGGCCATTTGTCGGCACTGGGCCTGTTCTTTTAGAAGAATGAGGGGGGACCTCATTGAAACATACAGAATAGTGAAAGGCTTGGATAGAGTGGATGTGGAGAGGAAGTTTCCACTGGTGGGAGAGTCTAGGACGAGACCTCATAGCCTCAGAATTAAAGGACGTTCTTTTAGGAAGGAGATGAGGAGGAATTTCTTTAGTCAGAGCGTGGTGAATCTGTGGAATTCTCTGCCACAGAACGCTGAGGAGGCCAGGTCAGTGGATATTTTAAGGCAGAGATAGATAGATTCGTGATTAGTGCGGGTGTCAGAGGTTATGGGGAGAAGACAGGAGAATGGGGTTAGGAGGGAGAGATAGATCAGCCATGATTGAATGGAGGAGTAGACTTGATGGGCCGAATGATTTCCTCTGTCCCTCTCTTCCCCTCCCCCTTCCCAGACCTCCCTCTATCTTCCTGTCTCCACCTTCTGTTGTCCCGCCCCCCTGACATCAGTCTGAAGAAGGGTCTCGACCCGAAACGTCACCCATTCCTTCTCTCCTGAGATGCTGCCTGACCCGCTGAGTTACTCCAGCATTTTGTGAAATAAATACCTTCGATTTGTGCCAGCATCTGCAGTTATTGTCTTATAATTCTACTCCTATCACTTATGACCTTATGGGCCAAGTTGGGCTGAAGGGCCTGCTTCGGTGCTGTGACCCGACGAATGATTCTTCTTAGTTTTCAACGCCAGCCTTTCTTCGCTTCATCACACCTTTCTCGTGAATAGATTCTAAAATTCATCCTCCGGCAGGTTTTGAAATCATTTGACAAATGTACACAGATACTGCCATATCCCGAGGAAAGCCACAAAGACAAGGTTACAAAAAGGGAAGAGTTCTGATGCATGACGAGACTCCACACATCACTGCACTCTGGGAACTGAAGGCAGAGATGTAGCCAGAATGGCACGTGGCACACATGATAGCTTTGTGATTGCAACCCGACTCATCTGACTACGGGTGCTGCACTTTAAAGAGTTTGTACGTTCTCCCCGTGACCTGCGTGGGTTTTCTCCGAGATCTTCGGTTTCCTCCCACACTCCAAAGACGTACAGGTATGTAGGTTAATTGGCTGGGTAAATGTAAAAATTGTCCCTAGTGGGTGTAGGATAGTGTTAATGTGCGGGGATCGCTGGGCGGCACGGACATGGAGGGCCGAAAAGGCCTGTTTCCGGCTGTATATATATGATATGATATATGATTCGGGTGGAGACATTAAAGTGAAGGCATTAAGAAGATGAAACATAGAAAATAGAAAATAGACAATGGACAATAGGTGCAGGAGGAGGCCATTCGGCCCTTCGAGCCAGCACCGCCATTCAATGTGATCATGGCTGATCATTCTCAATCAGTACCCCGTTCCTGCCTTCTCCCCATACCCCCTGACTCCGCTATCCTTAAGAGCTCTATCTAGCTCTCTCTTGAATGCATTCAGAGAATTGGCCTCCACTGCCTTCTGAGGCAGAGAATTCCACAGATTCACAACTCTCTGACTGAAAAAGTTTTTCCTCATCTCAGTTCTAAATGGCCGACCCCTTATTCTCAAACTGTGGCCCCTTGTTCTGGACTCCCCCAACATTGGGAACATGTTTCCTGCCTCTAACGTGTCCAACCCCTTAATAATCTTATACGTTTCGATAAGATCTCCTCTCATCCTTCTAAATTCCAGTGTGTACAAGCCTAGTCGCTCCAGTCTGGAAAGAGTGTTCACGCCGTGGCCCTGTTTCCACCAATCTTTCCACCACCACGTGCAAGAAGCCATTGTAGGCAGACGCAGAGAAGTGTGTTCAGCTCTGGCAGAACAATTTCTCATCTTGTGATGTGGACTCGATAAGAAGAAGGTCCAGGCAACGTTCTCTGGAGAATTCACCATCTGCACTCTCTCCAAAGCCTCCACGTCCCTTCTCTCACGGGACATTAAGTGGGTGGGCAAGGAAGGTGCCAGGGACTATTTCAACGAGGAGGAGGAGGAAAGTCTAGTTTAGTTTTTGTTTTAGAGATACAGCATGGAAACAGGCCCTTCGGCCCACTGAGTCCGTGCTGACCATTGATCACCCGAACACGAGTTCTATCCTACACACTAAGGACAATTCACAGAAGCCAATTCACCTACAAACCCACACATCTTTGGAAGGAAACTGGAGCGCCTGGAGAAAACCAAGGAAGAACGATCACAGGAAGCACCAGAGACCCAGGTTCGATCCTGACCACGTGTGCTGCCTGTGTGGAGTTTGCACATTCTCCCTGGGTCTACGTGTTTTCCTCCGGGCGCTCCGGTTTCTCCCAACATACCAAAGACGTGCGGTTTTGTAGGTTCACTGGCCTCTGTAAATTGCCCCTGGTGTGTAGGCTGTGGATGACATAGTGTTTGAGGGGTGGCCGAGGGTCTGCATGGATTTGGTGGGCTGAAGGGCCTGTTTCCATGCTGGATCTCGAAAGTAAATTAACCTCTGAGAACGCTACACCACGCAGCCTAGAACATGCATCCTGAGCCGTTAACCAAAACCTAGGGTAGTCATTCACATTTATATAGACGTCTGCTTTGAAATTATAAGTTTTCATTGAGCCAACAAGCTTTATTAACCCAAAACGCACAGAGCGCAGTCTCATTGCCTTCTTAAAACCTCACATCTGAGGTCATCCATTGTAATATGTACCCAATACATTATTGGGAAGGTAGACACAAAATGCTGGAGTAACTCAGCGGGACAGGCAGCATCTCTGGAGAGAGGGAATGGGTGGCGTTTCGGGTCAAGACGGGTCTCAAACACGAAACGTCACCCATTCCTTCTCTCCAGAGATGCTGCCTGTCCCGCTGAGTTACTCCAGCATATTGCGTTTATCTTCGATGTAAACCAGCATCTGCAGTTCCTTCCGTCAAGAGAAATTATGTCTATTTAATTGGAGGAGGCCAATTAAAAATACTCCATGTTTTATTAACCCCGGGAAATAAATCATTTCGCTGAAGAAAATTAGAAAGAGACAAAGTTTTGCTTGATAAATGTGTGAAACTAAGAAAATGTGTAGATCTCAGGACAAGCATGGAAGCAAGATAAGATTTCCTTCCAAAAGGCTACAAATGAAATGACAGGAAAATAACTGCAGATGCTGGTACAAATCGAAGGTAGACACAAGATGCTGGAGTAACTCAGCGGGTCAGGCAGCATCTCGGGAGAGAGGGAAGGGGTGACGTTTTGGGTCGAGACCCTTCTTCAAACTGATGTCAGGGGAGGGGGGCGGGACAAAGATAGAATGTAGTTGGAGACAGGAAGACAGTGGGAGAACTGGAAAGGGGGAGGGGGAAGAGAGGGACAGAGGAGCTATCTAAAGTTAGAGAAGTCAATGTTCATACAATAGACAATAGACAATAGGTGCAGGAGGAGGCCATTCAGCCCTACAAGCCAGCACCGCCATTCAATGCGATCATGGCTGATCACTCTCAATCAGTACCCCGTTCCTGCCTTCTCCCCATACCCCCTCACTCCGCTATCCTTAAGAGCTCTATCCAGCTCCCTCTTGAAAGCATCCAACGAACTGGCCTCCAATGCCTTCTGAGGCAGAGAATTCCACACCTTCACCACTCTCTGACTGAAAAAGTTTTTCCTCATCTCCGTTCTAAATGGCCTACCCCTTATTCTTAAACTGTGGCCCCTTGTTCTGGACTCCCCCAACATTGGGAACATGTTTCCTGCCTCTAATGTGTCCAATCCCCTAATTATCTTATATGTTTCAATAAGATCCCCCCTCATCCTTCTAAATTCCAGTGTATACAAGCCTAATTGCTCCAGCCTTTCAACATACGACAGTCCCGCCATTCCGGGAATTAACCTAGTGAACCTACGCTGCACGCCCTCTGGGGTGTAAGCTGCCCAAGCGAAATATGAGGTGCTGTTCCTCCAATTTGCGGTGGGCCTCACTATGACACTGGAGGAGGCCCAGGACAGAAAGGTCAGACTGGGAGTGGGAGGGGGAGTTGAAGTGCTGAGCCACCGGGAGATCAGGTTGGATAAGGCGGACGGTGTGGTTAGATTGGAGCACCTTCCACTGAAACGTTATTTCAAGACGTATGGAATTGAATGCTGTTTGCTGCAAATAGGCTCATTGGGTGGCAAAGCAATGCAGCTGGTAGAGCTGCTGCCTTTTGCAGCTTGCCCAGACTGAAGAAGAGTCCCGACAATTATCCATTCCCTCCACAGATACTGCCTGACCCACTGAGCTCCTCCAGCACTTTGTGTTTTATTCAAGGGCGACGCGGTGGCGCAGCGGTAGAGTTGCTGCCTCACAGCGCCAGAGACCCGGGTTCCATCCCGAGTACGGGCGCTGTCTGTACGGAGTTTGTACGCTCTCCCCGTGACCTGCGTGGGTTTTCTCCGGGCGCTCCGGTTTCCTCCCACACTCCAAAGACGTGCAGGTTTGTAGGTTAATTGGCTTCTGTGAATTGTAAATGATCCCAGTGTGTAGGATAGTGCATGTGTGCGGGGATCGCTGGTCGGTGCAGACTCGGTGGGCCGAAGGGCCTGTTTCCGCACTGTATCTCTAAAGCCTAAAGCATCTCGGCCTAAAACATCGTCTATCCATCCCCCCCACAGATATTGCTTGACCCACTAAGTTCCTCCAGCACTTTGCGTTTTACTCAGGGTCAATAAATACTTCCTTCTCTCCTGAGATGCTGCCTGACCTGCTGAGTTACTCCAGCATTTTGTGATCCCAGATGAAATGGCACATAGAAACATAGAAACATAGAAAATAGGTGCAGGAGTAGGCCATTTGGCCCTTCGAGCCTGCACCGCCATTCAATATGATCATGGCTGATCATCCAGCTCAGTAGCCTGTACCTGCCTTCTCTCTATACCCCCTGATCCCTTTAGCCACAAGGGCCACATCTAACTCCCTCTTAAATATAGCCAATGAACTGGCCTCAACTACCTTCTGTGGCAGAGAATTCCACAGACTCACCACTCTCTGTGTGAAGAAATGTTTTCTCATCTCGGTCCTAAAAGACTTCCCCCTTATCCTTAAGCTGTGACCCCTGGTTCTGGATTCCCCCCAACATCGGGAACAATCTTCCCGCATCTAGCCTCTCCAACCCCTTAAGAATTTTATATGTTTCTATAAGATCCCCCCTCAGTCTTCTAAATTCCAGCGAGTACAAGCCCAGTCTATCCAGTCTTTCCTCATATGAAAGTCCCGCCATCCCAGGGATCAATCTGGTGAACCTTCTCTGTACTCCCTCTAAGGCAAGAACGTCTTTCCTCAGGTTAGGAGACCAAAACTGCACACAAAACTGCACACAATACATCATTGGGCACCTCACACCAAGTCCAAAGGTAAAGTAATGGGAGGGGTAAATGGATGCAGGAGAGAGATTGTGTTACTCACGTCGTACAAGAGGTCAGTCCAGCCTTCCATGGTGATGCACTGGAAGACGGTGAGCACAGCAAACAAGATGTTGTCGAACTGGGTGATGCCTTTGTTGGGTCCCTCCCAGTACTCACTGCAGTTGGCCCCGGCTGGGCACACGCGAGCCGGCAAGTCCGTCCCACACAGAGACTCCCCCAGGATCTCATCTGGTGACGAAACCAAGACACGTTACCTTCAGCGCTGCCATCTCAACAAGCCCATTCACTTCATTCACGCCTCAATCCAACCCCCACCAGGCGCAGCGGTAGATTTACAATAGACAATAGGTGCAGGAGGAGGCCATTCGGCCCTTTGAGCCAGCACCGCCATTCAATGTGATCATGGCTGATCATTCCCAATCAGTACCCCGTTCCTGCCTTCTCCCCATACCCCGACTCCGCTATCCTTAAGAGCTCTATCCAGCTCTCTCTCTCTCGAGACCCTTCTTCGGACTGATGTCGGGGGGGGGGGGGGGCGGTCTCTGGCACGGTGAGGCAGCAGCTCTACCCGCTGCGCCACTACGAAGACAACACGATGACTCCATGCGTCGCGATAAAGGCACACTGAAAATCCGTTGGGAAAACATTGCACAAATTGTATAAACGTCTGAATGCAGGTAAACATAGAAACATAGAAAATAGGTGCAGGAGTAGGCTATTCGGCCCTTCGAGCCTGTACGCACCGCCATTCAATATGATCATGGCTGATCATCCAACTCAGTATCCCGTACCTGCCTTCTCTCCATACCCCCTGATCCCTTTAGCCACAAGGGCCACATCTAACTCCCTCTTAAATATAGCCAATGAACTGGCCTCGACTACCTTCTGTGGCAGAGAATTCCACAGACTCACCACTCTCTGTGTGAAGAAATGTTTTCTCATCTCGGTCCTAAAAGACTTCCCCCTTATCCTTAAACTGTGACCCCTGGTTCTGGACTCCCCCAACATCGGGAACAATCTTCCCGCATCTAGTCTCTCCAACCCCTTAAGAATTTTATATGTTTCTATAAGATCCCCCCTCAGTCTTCTAAATTCCAGCGAGTACAAGCCCAGTCTATCCAGTCTTTCTTCATATGAAAGTCCCGCCATCCCAGGGATCAATCTGGGATTGTCTGGGAAAGTCCCGCGGCCCCAGTAACGAGACACTGGGACGTACGATTGGTATCGTAGCAGGCCTTGTGGAATTTGCCCATGTAAAACTCCAGGCCGATGATGGCGAACATCAAGATGGCGAAGAACAGCAGGAGGCCAATCTGAAGCAGGGGTATCATCGCCTTCATGATGGACTTGAGCACAACCTGTAAACCTGAAAAACAAAGACATCCCATCAGCTCCTCTCCGTTACCAAACACCCTTGCTTGAAACCAGTTGAAAGCATCGAAAGCCCACTGTCGGAGAAACAAGGAACTGCAGATGCTGGTTTACAAAAAGAAAAAAGCGCAGAAGAGCTGGAGTAACGCAGCGGGTCAGGCAGCGTTGCTGGGGGAAATGGATAGGTGGCGTTTTGGGCCGAGACCCTTCTCCACACAAGATGAAGACCACAGAAATCTGTGGAATTCTCTGCCTCAGAAGGCAGTGGAGGCCAATTCTCTGAATGCTCTCAAGAGAGAGCTTGATAGAGCTCTTAAGGATAGCGGAGTCAGGGGGTATGGGGAGAAGGCAGGAACGGGGTACTGATTGTGGATGATCAGCCATGATCACATTGAATGGCAATGCTGGCTCGAAGGGCCGAATGGCCTACTCCTGCACCTGTTGCCTATTGAAATCATATCATATCATATATATACAGCCGGAAACAGGCCTTTTCGGCCCACCAAGTCCGTGCCGCCCAGCGATCCCCGCACATTAACACTATCCTACACCCACTAGGGACAATTTTTACATTTTACCCAGCCAATTAACCTACATACCTGTACGTCTTTGGAGTGTGGGAGGAAACCGAAGATCTCGGAGAAAACCCACGCAGGTCACGGGGAGAACGTACAAACTCCTTACAGTGCAGCACCCGTAGTCAGGATCGAACCTGAGTCTCCGGCGCTGCATTCGCTGTAAAGCAGCAACTCTACCGCTGCGTCACCGTGCCGCCGTGATGGCAGAAAGAGGATATTCAGCCCATCGTATCTGTGCCGGCTACGAAAATTCAGCTATCCAATCCCACCCTATGTACACTGAAGCCTGAAAGCACGCACCACCAGACTCAGCAACAGCTTCTGCCCCTCTGTTATCCGGCTTCTGAATAGTCCTTCCATCAGCTAGGGTACTGTCCGATTCACCTCTACCCCATTGTGGACATTGGACTTTGTCTATGGAACTGCGCTACAATGCTGAGAACTATATTCTGCACTCTGAATCTTCCCATTCACTCTGCCCATTGTACTTGAGTTTGACTTGATTGTATTAACGTATAGTATTATCTGATCTGATTGAACAGCAAACAAGACAAAGCTTTTCTCTGTATCTTGGCAGATGTGGCAATAATAAATTTACCTACCCTAACTTAACCTAACTTGGAACATCACTGTGGGTTATGGCTGGAACGACTATTGGCTATAATAATAATGGCTAATGGCTATATACACTGATCAGCCAAAACATTATGACCACTGACAGGCGAAGTGAATAACATTGATTATCTTGTTACGATGGCACCTGTCATGGGGTGGGATATATTAGGCAGCAAGCGAACAGTCAGTTCTTGAAGTTGATGTGTTGGATGCAGGAGAAATGGGCAGGAGTAAAGACCTGAGCGACTTTGACAAGGGCCAAATTGTTATGGCCAGACGACTGGGTCAGAGCATCTCTGAAACGGCAAGGCTTGTGGGGTGCTCCCGGTCAGCAGTGGTGAGTACCTACCGACAGTGGTCCGAGGAGGGACAAACCACAAACCGGCGACAGACAGGGTGTTGGGCGCCCAAGGCTCATCGATGCGCGAGGGCAACGAAGGCTATCCCACCTGGTCCGAACCGACACAAGGTCGACTGTGGCACAAGTCACGGAAAATGTTAATGGTGGTCACGGGAGGAATGTGTCACAATACACAGTGCATCGCACCCTGCTGTGTCTGGGGCTGCACACGGAGGACCAACAGCATATTAGGCAGGTGGCCATAATGTTTTGGCTCATCAGGTGATAATATTTTGGCTTTCCGCTGACTGGTCAGCACGCAACAAAAGCTTTTCACTGTACCTCGGTACACGTGACAATAAACTAAACTGAAACTATACCAGTGGTCTCTCTGTGCTCCATTGAGCATTACTCTTGAGCATATTTAGTTTAGAGATGCAACATGGAAATTGCCCTTCGGCCCATCGAGTCCACGCTGACAATCCATCACCCCTACATTACTTCCAGGTTATTCCACTTTTCGTATCCCACACACTAAGGACAATTTACACAGGGTCAATTAACCTACAAACCTGCATGTCTTGGGATTGTGGGAGGAAACCGGAGCACCCGGATAAAAAAACAAACGGTCACGGGGAGAACGTGCAAACTCCGCACAGACAGCACCCATGGTTAGGATCCAACCCGGGTCTCTGGCGCTGGGAGACAGCAGTTCTACCGCTGCGTCACCATGCCACCTTGAAATTGATGGAGGATTAACCGCTCGGTCACTCTGAAACAGGGGACACTGGGACAAGGAAAGTGTAGGAAGGAACTGCAGATGCTGTTTTAAACCGAAGATAGACACAAAGAGCAGGAGTAACTCAGCGGGACAGGCAGCGTCTCTGGAGAGAAGGAACGGGTGATGTTCCGGGGCGAGAAGAAGAGTCGCGACCCGAAACGTCGCCCATTCCCTCTCTCCAGAGATGCTGCCTGTCCCGCTGAGTTACTCCAGCTTTTTGCGTCTGTCCCTGGGACAAGGAGTGGCACTTACTTGGAATTCCCGACACCAGCTTCAAGGGTCGGAGGACTCTCACCGCGCGCAGCGTCCGAAGGTCGAATTCTGCCCCTGTTGTAGCAACAATACTGTGGAGGCAAAAGAGAATATCGTCATGGTACATCTGCACCGGCAACACATCTCAGCTGCACTCCCACAGGCCAACGTGTACAGGTGTTCCCCAGCTTACGATGCTTCCACTTGCGATAGTTGGACTTAGCGATGGTGCTAACGGCAGTAATCCTTAGCGACCCGCCGCTCGCTTCCGGCCACGTGATCGCGTGTACTACAATGCATTCCGACTTACGATAGGAAAATAACTGCAGATGCTGGTACAAATCGAAGGTATCACAAAATGCTGGAGTAACTCAGCGGGGCGGCACGGTGGCGCAGCGGTAGAGTTGCCGCCTTACAGCGAATGCAGCGCCGGAGACTCAGGTTCGATCCTGACTACGGGCGCCGTCTGTACGGAGTTTGTACGTTCTCCCCGTGACCTGCGTGGGTTTTCTCCGAGATCTTCGGTTTCCTCCCACACTCCAAAGACGTACCGGTGTGTAGGTTAATTGACTGGGTAAATGTAATAACAAATTGTTCCCTAGTGTGTGTAGGATAGTGATAATATGCGGGGATCGCTGGGCGGCACGGACTCGGTGGGCCTGTTTCCGCGCTGTATCTCTAAATCTAAAAAATCTAAATCTAAAAATCTAGGAGAGAAGGAATGGGCGAAGTTTCGGGTCGAGACCCTTCTTCAGACTGATGTCAGGGGGGCGGGACAAAGAAAGGATATAGGTGGAGACAGGAAGACAGTGGGAGAACTGGGAAGTGGGAGGGGAAGAGAGGGACAGAGGAACTATCTAAAGTTGAGCTTACGATACTTTCAATTTCCGATGGGTTTCTCGGAAGGTAACCCCATCGGAAGCTGAGGAACACCTGTATATCTCAAGATTCAAGATTCAATTTATTGTCACATGTACCAATTAAGGTACAGAGAAATTTGAGTTACCATACAGCCATACTAAGTGAAAAGCAACAAGACACACAGCCACATAAAATAAAATTTAACATAAACAACCACCACAGCGGAATCTCTAACCAGTCTGAAGAAGGGTCTCGACCCGAAACGTCGCCCATTCCTTCTCTCCAGAGATGCTGCCTGTCCCGCTGAGTTACTCCAGCATTTTGTGTCTATCTCTATATTCCCACTGGATTCAGAGCCGACTTGTCCCTGTATAATGTATATACAGTGCAGAATAGATTCAGGAGGAGATTCACCAGAGCTTGTGGGCTCGACATTGAAAGAGGCTGGACTGGCTGGGACTTTTCCCTTTGGAGCGTAGGGAGTCCAGAACCAGGGGCCACAGTTTAAGAATAAGGGGTAGGCCATTTAGAACAGAGATGAGGAAAAACTTTTTCAGTCAGAGAGTTGTGAATCTGTGGTATTCTCTGCCTCAGAGGGCATTGGAGGCCAATTCTCTGAATACATTCAAGAGAGAGCTAGATAGAGCTCTTAAGGATAGCGGAGTCAGGGGGTATGGGGAGAAGGCAGGAACGGGGTACTGATTGAGAATGATCAGCCATGATCACATTGAATGGCGGTGCTGGCTCGAAGGGCCGAATGGCCTACTCCTGCACCTATTGTCTATTGTCTATTGAAGCTGACTGCATAGCACGCAACAAAAGCTTTTCACTGTACCTCAGTGCACGTGACAATAAACTGAACTGAAATGGGAGTAGCCCAGAATGCCAACTTGGTCAGCATGGATATTTGGGTGGAAGGGCCTGTTTCCATGCTGTGTACCTCCATGATTATGCAGAATCAGAGCCAGATGGTTTATTCATACCTTGTTCTTAGTCTATTTTAGACACTCCTAAGAGATTATAGATCATCTTGCATGTGACAATTCCACATAGTTGATGCTTATGTTGTTGGACTAGCCATCGATCACATCCTTACCGCCACAGCTAAGGAATTTGAGTTAATTAAATAATCTGGTATAAAAATCCAGCCTCAGTAATGGTCTCCCATGAACATACAGGATAGTCATGACAGCCGAAGGATAGACACCGGATGCTGGAGTAACTCAGCGGGGCAGGCAACATCTCTGGAGAGAAGGAATGTGTGGCGTTTGGGGTCGAGACCCTTCTTCAGACTGACGTCAGGTGGGGAGGGAGATAGATAGATAAGGAAGTGTGAAGGTGTGAAAATGGGGAATCGCAGAGAGAGAGGATGTGACTGAACTCTTGCCGGAGAGAGGAGAACTTCTTCAAGGTAGACAAACCTTGAATAGATTTCGCAGTGGAGCGGACGAAATGTGTATGCAGGGACTGCAGATGCTGGTTTGAACCAAAGGTGGACTCAAAATGCTGGAGTAACTCAGCGGGGCAGGCAGTAGTCATAAAAGCTCATCTGGTTCATTAACACGCTCTACAGAAGTAAACCTGCCACCCTCGTCAGAGTGAGGCCCAGCGCAAATTGGAGGAACAGCATCTCATATTTCACTTGTCGACCCGAAACGTCACCCATTCCTTCTCTCCCGAGATGCTGCCCGACCTGCTGAGTTACTCCAGCACTTTGTGAATAAATACAAAGTTTGTACCAGCATCTGCAGTTATTTTCTTATCATATTTCACTTGGGCAGCTTATACCCCAGCAGTATGAACATTGACTTCTCTAATGTCAGATAGTTCCTCTGTCCCTCTCTTCCCCTCCCCCTTCCCAGTTCCCCCACTAATCTTCCTGTCTCCAACTACACCCTATCTTTGTCCCGCCCCCTGACATCAGTCTGAAGAAGGGTCTCGACCCGAAACGTCACCCATTCCTTCTCTCGTGAGATGCTGCCTGACCCGCTGAGTTACATGATTGTTTTATGTTTGTTGCTGAATTTTGGCATAAGCGGATGTTATCTGCCCGATTCTGAACTAATACACACACCGACATACACACATTGAGGCCCACGTGCACACATACATACCAATTATCAGTTATCAGTTTAGTATATTGTCATGTGTACCGAGATACAGTGTAAAGCTTTTGTTGCGCGCTAACCAGCCAGCGGAAAGCCAAATTTGAGGAAGGATATTCTTGCTATTGAGGGCATGCAGCGTAGGTTTACTAGGTTAATTCCCGGAATGGTGGGACTGTCGTATGTTGAAAGACTGGAGCGACTAGGCTTGTACACACTGGAATTTAGAAGGATGAGAGGAGATCTTATCGAAACGTATAAGATTATTAAGGGGTTGGACACGTTAGAGGCAGGAAACATGTTCCCAATGTTGGGGGAGTCCAGAGCAAGGGGCCACAGTTTAAGAATAAGGGGTAGGCCATTTAGAACGGAGATGAGGAAAAACTTTTTCAGTCAGAGAGTTGTAAATCTGTGGAATTCTCTGCCTCAGAGGGCAGTGGAGGCCAATTCTCTGAATGCATTCAAGAGAGAGCTAGATAGAGCTCTTAAGGATAGCGGAGTCAGGGGGTATGGGGAGAGGGCAGGAACGGGGTACTGATTGAGAATGATCAGCCATGATCACATTGAATGGCGGTGCTGGCTCAAAGGGCCGAATGGCCTCCTCCTGCACCTATTGTCTATTGTCTATTGTCTAATACTTGATTATAATGAAGCTATTTACAGTGTACAGATACATGGTAAGGAAATAACGTTTAGTGTAAGGTAAAGCCAGTAAAATCAGCAAAAATAGTCCGATAGTAGATCAGGAATGCCCACTGGTTACGGAGGATGGTTCAGTTATCCACACACATTATCTCGTACACGAGGCACCTTCATTCACATTGAATGTGTGGGAAGGAACTGCAGATGCTGGTTTAAATCGAAGATAGGCACAAAATGCTGGATTCTCAGCGGGTCAGGCAGCATCTCTGGAGAGAGGGAATGGGTGACGTTTCGGATCGAGAAAGTCTGAAGAAGGGTCTCGACCCGAACCGTCACCCATTCCTTCTCTCCAGAGATGCTGCCTGCCCCACTGAGTTACTCCAGCATTTTGTGTCTGTCTTCATTCACATTGACATACATTGAGACATACTGACAGATACATTGAAGCACACACATACACACATTGTCATACACACACCGTCTCACACACACACATAGACATTAGCACATTGAAACACACGCTCATATACACATTGAGATACACAAACCTTGTCATGCACACACATTGTCTCACACACATACATTGACATTAGCACATTGCAGCACACGCATACACATTGAGGCACACAAACCTCATTGTCATACACACGCACAGTCATACACACTCACACACATAGACATACACACACGCACTCACATACACACAAGCACTCACACACACACACACACTCACACAGTCACACTCACACACACACAGTCATACACACACACACACACAGTCATACAGTCACACACACACACACATAGTCATACACAAACACACAGTCACACACACACACACACACACATGCACAGTCACACACATGCTCAAAGTCACACACACAGTCACACACACACATGCACACAGTCATACACACACAGTCATACACACACACAGTCATACACACACACACACACACGGTCATACACACACACAATCATACACACACAGACATACACACACACACAGTCATACACACACAGTCATACACACACACAGTCATACACACACAGTCATACACACACACACACATAGTCATACACAAGCGCACACACACAATCATACACACACACACAGTCATACACAGTCATACACAAACACACACACACAGTCATACACAAGCGCACACACACACAATCATACACACACACATAGTCATACACACACACAGTCATACACACACACACACACACAGTCACACACAGTCATACCCAGTCATACACACATATAGTCATCCACACACGCACACCTTCCAACAAAGTCCTTCAATGAAAGCTCCCAACACTGGGAGCTTGAAACAGCTTTCTTTTTTATTTTAAAAGTGGTACCCATGTAAGGCAGCATGGAACACAAGAGGCCAATGTGAAAGATTGAAGCACCCAGCCCTTCATTCTCTATTAAGGAGGCTTTCATATTGCACTTTGAAATCCAATACTCACTTCCCGGGAGATGTTGGAGGTGAATGTTTCATGTTTCAGTCTTCCGCTTCCTTTCTCATCTGATACCCTGCTGTCTGCTTGTCACCTCTCACCTTTGCTACCATCTCCATCCATCTGCCAACCAAAGTGCTTATCCACTTTGGTGGCAAGAACAGGAAAGCAGACTATTATCTGAATGGTGGCCGATTAGGAAAAAGGGAGATGCAACGTGACCTGGGTGTCGTGGTACACCAGTCATTGAAAGTAGGCATGCAGGTGCAGCAGGCAGTGAAGAAAGCGAATGGTATGTTGGCATTCATAGCCAGGGGATTTGAGTATAGGAGCAGGGAGGTGCTGCTGCAGTTGTACAGGGGAATTGGTGAGACCACACCTGGAGTATTGTGTACAGTTTTGGTCTCCTAATCAGAGGAAAGACATTCTTGCCATAGAGAGAGTACAGAGAAGGTTCACCAGATTGATTCCTGGGATGGCAGGACTTCCATATGAAGAAAGACTGGATAGACTCGGCTTGTACTCGCTGGAATTTAGAAAATTATGGGGGGATCTTATAGAAACTTACAAAATTCTTAAGGGGTTGGACAGGCTAGTTGCAGGAAGATTGTTCCCGATGTTGGGGAAGTCCAGAACAAGGGGTCACAGTTTAAGGAAGTCTTTTAGGACCGGGATGAGAAAGCTTTTTTTTCAAACAGAGAATGGTGAATCTGTGGAATTCTCTGCCACAGAAGGTAGTTGAGGCCAGTTCATTGGCTATATTTAAGAGGGAGTTAGATGTGGCCCTTGTGGCTAAAGGGATCAGGGGGTATGGAGAGAAGGCAGGTACGGGATACTGAGCTGGATGATCAGCCATGATCATATTGAATGGCGGTGCAGGCTTGAAGGGCCGAATGGCCTACTCCTGCACCTATTGTCTATGTTTCTATGTTTCAACCCTCCTCATTTGAACCCATTTGCCAGCATTTTTCTCACCTCATCCCCTCACCTCTCTTTCCCGTCTTTCTCCTCTCTAACTCCATTGGTCTGAAGAAGTGTCCTGACACAAAAAGTCACCTGTCCATTTAGAGTCATAGATTGATACAGCGTGGAAACAGGCCCTTCGGCCCAACTTGCCCACACCGGCCAACATTGTCCCAGCTATACTAGTCCCACTTGCCTGCGATTGGCCCATATCCCTCCAAACCCCCATGTATCTGTTTCTTAAACGTTGGGATAGTCCCAGCCTCAACTACCTCCTCTGGCAGCTCGTCCATACACCCACCACCCTTGTGTGAAAAAGTTACCCCTCGGATTCCTATTAAACCTTTTCCCCTTCACCTTGAACCTATACAATAGAAGAGAAGAATAGCCTTTTATTGTCATCCAGAAACATGTTTTTGGAAGAAATTACGATACCCACAGTCAACAATGAGAAGCAATGAAAAGACTGCAATTAGACCCACAATCACAAAACAAAAAAACATCCATCACAGTGAGTCTCCTCCAGTCACCTCCTCACTGTGATGGAAGGCCAGAATGTCTTCTCTCTCTTCCCTGCCATCTTCTATGTCCTCTGGTCCTCGATTCCCCTACTCTGGGTAATAGACTCTGTGCATCTACCTGATCTATTCCTCTCATGATTTTGTTTACCCTTCCACGGATGCTGCCTGGCCCGCTGAGTTCTTCCAGCACCTCCCTGTTTGGCATGATCTATCGCTGCTTGAGAAAACGCCAGGCTTACTAGTTATAGACAATAGACAATAGGTGCAGGAGGAGGCCATTCGGCCCTTCGAGCCAGCACCACCATTCAATGTGATCATGGCTGATCATTCTCAATCAATACCCCGTTCCTGCCTTCTCCCCGTACCCCCTGACTCCGCTATCCTTAAGAGCTCTATCTAGCTCTGTCTTGAATGCATTCAGAGAATTGTCCTCCACTGCCTCTGAGGCAGAGAATTCCACAGATTCACAACTCTCTGACTGAAATTTTTTTTCCTCATCTCAGTTCTAAATGGTCTACCCCTTATTCTTAAACTGTGGCCCCTTGTTCTGAACTCCACCAACATTGGGAACATGTTTCCTGCCTCTAATGTGTCCAACCCCTTAATAATCTTATATGTTTCGATAAGATCTCCTCTCATCCTTCTAAATTCCAGTGTATACAAGCCTAGTCGCTCCAGTCTTTCAACATATGACAGTTCCGCCATTCCGGGAATTAACCTAGTAAACCTACGCTGCACGCCCTCAATAGCAAGAATATCCTTCCTCAAATTTGGAGACCAAAACTGCACACAGTACTCCAGGTGCGGTCTCACTAGGGCCCTGTACAACTGCAGAAGGACCTCTTTGCTCCTATACTCAACTCCCCTTGTTATGAAGGCCAACATTCCATTGGCTTTCTTCACTGCCTGCTGTACCTGCATGCTTCCTTTCAGTGACTGATGCACTAGGACACCCAGATCTCGTTGTACGTCCCCTGTTCCAAACATTAGTTCTGAAACCTTTCTACAAGGGTGAATGTGGGTTCTGCAAAGTGTCGCGCAAGCTGCAGTGTGGAGGAACAGTTGTCAGCAAAAGGTAGACACAGAGTGCTAGAGTAACTTAACGGGTCAGGCAACATCTCTGGAGAAAAAGGACGGGTAACTTTTTGGGTTGGAACTCTTCTTCAGACCCGAAACATTCATCCCATTGAATGACTCCAGCATTTTGTGTCCATGTTTGGTGTAAGCCAGCATCTGTGGTTACTTCCTACACATTAGGTTGGAGGGATATGGGCAAAACAGGGACAGACCTGGGACTGGTGTAGATGGAAGATAGACACACAATGCTGGAGTAACTCAGCGGGACAGGCAGCATCTCTGAAGAATGGGTAACGTTTCGGGTCGAGACCCTTCTTCAGACTGAAGAGCCCACACCTTTCACACCTTACTCTTCATTATCTATACACTTCCTTATCTATGTACCTCCCACTCCCATTTGCTATTGAGGGCGTGCAGCGTAGGTTTACTAGGTTAATTCAAGGAATGGCGGGACTGTCATATGTTGAAAGACTGGAGCGACTAGGCTTGTATACACTGGAATTTAGAAGGATGAGAGGGGATCTTATCGAAACGTATAAAATTATTAAGGGGTTGGACACGTTAGAGGCAGGAAACGTGTTCCCAATGTTGGGGGAGTCCAGAACCAGGGGCCACAGTTTAAGAATAAGGGGTAGGCCATTTAGAACAGAGATGAGGAAAAACTTTTTCAGTCAGAGAGTTGTGAATCTGTGGAATTCTCTGCCTCAGAAGGCAGTGGAGGACAATTCTCTGAATGCATTCAAGAGAGAGCTAGATAGAACTCTTAAGGATAGCGGAGTCAGGGGGTATGGGGAGAAGGCAGGAACGGGGTACTGATTGAGAATGATCAGCCATGATCACATTGAATGTCGGTGCTGGCTCGAAGGGCAGAATGGCCTTCTCCTGCACCTATTTTCTATTGTCTATTGTCCCCTGACATCAGTCTGAAGAAGGTTCTCGACCCGAAACGTCACCCATTCCTTCTCTCCCGAGAAGCTACCTGTCCCACTGAGTCACTCCAGCTTTTTGTATCTATCTTCGGTTTAAACCAGGACTTGCAGTTCCTTCCTACACACAAGTATAGATGGGGCAGCTTGGTCAGCATGGGGGAAGTTAGGCCGAAGGGCCTGTTTCCGTGCTGTACGACTCTATGATATGCTCAGCCAGGGCAGGCACACTTGACAGCATGAGCAATATATCAGAGCACCGATGGATTGAACATCAGTGGAAACGTTGGCAAAGGTCGACTTGTTTGCATAGTGAGGCAGGTTTCAGTTGAATCTCAATTGTAATAAGCTCTGGGATCAATGACTGTCTTTCCCTATGATTTATTTCAATGTGTTGTGGGTTACCACATGAATATTGATGAAAACCTTGTGCATTTCTAAAACTCAATTAGCATGGAGAGTGGATTTTTTTCGCAATTCCTGCTCGGGTTCTCCTGAAATCACCAGTGTTCCGACGCAGTTCCACAAATTGTTCTCTCTCCACAATGAGTGGGTGGCAGAACCAACAGGGCCAGCACATTTCCACCCAAGCTTAACCCTTTCCTGCCCAGACAATCCCATGTGGCCTTATAGAGCCTCGGCATTACATCGAAGATAGACACAGAAAGCTGGAGTAACTCAGCGGGACCGGCCGCATCTCTGGAGAGAATGGAATGGGTGACGTTTCGGGTCGAGACCCCTCTTAGACAATAGACAATAGGTGCAGGAGTAGGCCATTCGGCCCTTCGAGCCAGCACCGCCATTCAATGTGATCATGGCTGATCATTCTCAAATCAGATTGATTCGTGGGATGGCAGGACTTTCATATGAAGAAAGACTGGATAGACTCGGCTTGTACTCGCTGGAATTTAGAAGATTGAGGGGGGATCTTATAGAAACGTACGAAATTCTTAAGGGGTTGGACAGGCTAGATGCAGGAGGATTGTTCCCGATGTTGGGGAAGTCCAGAACAAGGGGTCACAGTTTAAGGATAAGGGGGAAGTCTTTTAGGACCGAGATGAGAAAGTTTTTTTTCACACAGAGTGGTGAGTCTGTGGAATTCTCTGCCACAGAAGGTAGTTGAGACCAGTTCATTGGCTATATTTAAGAGGGAGTTAGATGTGGCCCTTGTGGCTAAAGGGATCAGGGGGTATGGAGAGAAGGCAGGTATGGGATACTGAGTTGGATGATCAGCCATGATCATATTGAATGGCGGTGCAGGCTCGATGGTCCGAATGGCCTACTCCTGCACCTATTTTCTATGTTTCTATGTTTCTCCCCATACCCCCTGACTCTGCTATCCTTAAGAGCTCTATCTAGCTCTCTCCTGAATGCATTCAGAGAATTGGCCTCCACTGCCTTCTGAGGCAGAGAATTCCACAGATTCACAACTCTCTGAGTGAAAAGGTTTTTCCTCATCTCCGTTCTAAATGGCCTACCCCTTATTCTTAAACTGTGGCCCCTGGTTCTGGACTCTTCAGATTGGTCAGGGGAAAGGGAGGCGAGAGGTATCGACGGTGATGTCGAGAGATTACATCCCTTCTCTCCTCAACCCCTTTCTCAAGATGGATTGCAAGGAGCCGTTCCCAAACTGTACGGTGTTCCTACTTCTCCGGTTCCATCAGGGTCTATTCCATCAGGTCAATTCCTGGAATGGCGGGACTGTCGTATGTTGAAAGGCTGGAGCGATTGGGCTTGTATACACTGGAATTTAGAAGGATGAGGGGGGATCTTATTGAAACATATAAGATAATTAGGGGATTGGACACATTAGAGGCAGGAAACATGTTCCCAATGTTGGGGGAGTCCAGAACAAGGGGCCACAGTTTAAGAATAAGGGGTAGGGCATTTAGAACGGAGATGAGGAAGAACTTTTTCAGTCAGAGAGTGGTGAAGGTGTGGAATTCTCTGCCTCAGAAGGCAGTGGATGCTTTCAAGAGAGAGCTGGATAGAGCTCTTAAGGATAGCGGAGTGAGGGGGTATGGGGAGAAGGCAGGAACGGGGTACTGATTGAGAGTGATCAGCCATGATCGCATTGAATGGCGGTGCTGGCTCGAAGGGCTGAATGGCCTCCACCTGCACCTATTGTCTATTGTCTATTGTCTAAGGCAGCAGTTAGACCAGTCTCACATTCTGCACACTCAGCAGCTTTACAGTCGAAGATATTTGTCATGCATTTTCATGAGATCAGGTGACTCTGTTGCAGTAAAGCTCGTTGAATGAGCAGCAAAACCAGCAACAACAAAAAATACTGCCTCCTTTGCAAAACTAAAATATCCAGACTGTGGAAAAATAACATTGTTTTTCGTTCAGCAACTCCTTGCTTTCAGTATTCTATGCGCTTGGTCGAGTGCAGAGATAATTTGTGCTTCAATTTGCCCTGGGCTTTCCCTCCCTTCTTGCATCCTTTTGCCCCGTGTCGATCTTTCCGTCTATCAATCCCCACTCCTCCTCCAGGATCCATTGAAGATCCCCAGAATCTTCCTGTACCGACGGAGACCGTTCGGCCCGTCGTGCATGTGCTTCCTCTTTGATAAGGCCTTGCCAGTCAGGGCCATTATTAACAGGTGGCGAGGGGCGGCACGGTGGCGCGGCGATAGAGCTGCTGCCTTACAGCGAATGCAGCGGCGGAGACCTGGGTTCCATCCCGACTACGGGCACCGTCTGTACGGAGTTTGTACGTTCCCCCCCCCGTGACCTGTGACGGTTTCCTCCGAGATCTTCGGTTTCCTCCCACTCTCCAAAGACGTGCAGGTTTGTAGGTTAATTGGATTGGTAAATGTAAAAATTGCCCCTAGTGTGTGTAGGATAGTGTTAATGTGCGGGGATCGCTGGGCGGCACGGACCCGGTGGGCCGAAGGGCCTGTTTCCGCGCTGTATCTCTAAACTAAATTATTAGGTCCATCTATGTGTAAGAAGGAACTGCAGATGCTGGTTTACACCGAAGACACACACCAAACGCTGGAGTAACTCAGCGGGTCAGGCAGCATCTCTGGAGAAAAGGAATGGGTGACGTTTTGAATTGGGAGCCTTCTTCAGACTGATTGTGTAGGGAAGGTGGGGGGTTGGGGGGGGAGTGGGGGGTGGGGGGGGGGGGTGAGGGGGTGGGGGGTGGGGAAGACAGGAGGGCCAGACGGAAATGTGTCAGGTAATAGGTGGACAGTGACCAGGGGAGGTTTTAATAGGCAGATGGTTGGAACAAAGTCCAGATATCAAAACAGGAGGTGTGAGACAGGCGGTAAAGTAGAGTTGCAAATTGTGAAGGCAGAGGAATGAAAATAGGAGGGGGTGGTAGCATCTGCAGTCTGAAGAAGGGTCTTGACCCGGTTAATCACCCATTCCTTCTCTCCAGAGATGCTGCCTGTCCCGCTGAGTTACTCCGGCATTTTGTGTCTATCTGCAGTTTCTTGTTTGTACAATACTCCAAATGTGGCCTCGTCAACTTCTTGAATTGAATTGAATAGGTTTTACGAGCCAAGTATGTACACATACAAGGAATTTCCCTTGGTGCTTTGCTCTGAGCACAAGGAGACTACGGACCTTTGGTTGTTGAGTAGAGCTACTGCTCGCGGGGAAAAAAAACTGTTTTTATGTCTGGCTGTGGCTGCTTTGACAGTTCGGAGTCGCCTTCCAGAGGGAAGTGCCTTAGAGGGAGTACAGAGAAGGTTCACCAGATTGATCCCTGGGATGGCAGGACTTTCATATGAAGAAAGACTGGATAGACTCGGCTTGTACTCGCTGGAATTTAGAAGACTGAGGGGGGGATCTTATAGAAACATATAAAATTCTTAAGGGGTTGGAGAGGCTAGATGCGGGAAGATTGTTCCCGATGTTGGGGAAGTCCAGAACTAGGGGTCACAGCTTAAGGATAAGGGGGAAGTCTTTTAGGACCGAGATGAGAAAACATTTCTTCACACAGAGAGTGGTGAGTCTGTGAAATTCTCTCCCACAGAAGGTAGTTGAGGCCAGTTCATTGGCTATATTTAAGAGGGAGTTAGATTTGGCCCTTGTGGCTAAAGGGATCAGGGGGTATGGAGAGAAGGCAGGTACAGGATACTGAGTTGGATGATCAGCCATTATCATATTGAATGGCGGTGCAGACTCGAAGGGCCAAATGGCCTACTCCTGCACCTATTTTCTATGTTTCTATGTTTCTATGTGCTTCAAAGAGTTTGTGGCCAGGGTGAGAGGGGTCAGAGATGATCTTGCCCGCTCGCTTCCTGACCCTTGCAGTGTACAGTTCGTCAATGGGGGGAACGTTGCACAACTCTAACGTACCATTGCAACTTCCACCCTGACCGATGAAGGAGGCAGCGCGTACGAAGAATAATGAGGCCACAAGCTCTTTGAGAAGAAAGTCTGGTGGAGTAGAGCTTTGAGCGGGAGGCCACAGTACACGGATTGCCAAAGCTGTTTAATAAGGCCACAGTGAACACTAGGGTACAGGAGTTCAGAGGAGTACAATTGACATGCAGAAGAGCCACATTAATCTTGAAGAAAGCCTTGCAGCGGTGCACAGAGCTCCAGCCGCCATTTTACATAAGGGACACATAAAGGCATGGTACCTGAAACTATACTAGTCAGAAACGATTGAATAAACTGGCCCACGACAACCGGGGAGATGAAGGAATGAATCTGATTGAGCAATGAAAGAATGGAGAAAGAAAGAGCTTTCTCTCTTCCAAGGAGACTAGAAGTAGCAGTCAAATAACTAATCCTGAGATGGGTTTGGGAGAAAGCTTTTTGCCCAGAGAGTGATGGGAAATTAATCTCCTTTCAATAGACAATAGGTGCAGGAGTAGCCCGAAACGTCACCCATTCCTTCTCTCCAGAGATGTTGCCTGTCCCGCTGAGTTACTCCAGCATTTTGTGTCTATCTTCGATTTAAACCAGAATCTGCAGTTCCTTCCTGTACAGCTTTTGACTGTACCTCAGTGCACGTAACAATAAAATGAACTGAACTGAGTTCTGGTCAATAGACGATGGACAATAGACAATAGGTGCAGGAGGAGACCATTCGGCCCTTCGAGCCAGCACCGCCATTCAATACGATCATGGCTGATCACTCTCAATCAGTACCCCGTTCCTGCCTTCTCCCCATACCCCCTCACTCCGCTATCCTTAAGAGCTCTATCCAGCTCTCTCTTGAAAGCATCCAACGAACTGGCCTCCACTGCCTTCTGAGGCAGAGAATTCCACACCTTCACCACTCTCTGACTGAAAAAGTTCTTCCTCATCTCCGTTCTAAATGGCCTACAGGGATTGGTTCAGCAGAGTTCGTTTGGTTTAGATTAGAGATACAGCTCTTCGGCCCACCGAGTCCGCGCCGACCAGCAATCCCCGCACACTAACACTATCCCACACACACTAGGGACAATTTACAATTTTACCAAAGCCATTTAACCTACAAACCTGTACATCTTTGGGGAGTGGGAGGAAACCAGAAAACCTGGAGAAAACCCACGCAGGTCACGGGGCGAACGTACAAACTCCGTACAGACAGCACCCGTAGTCAGGATCGAACCCGGGTCTCTGGCGGTATAAGGCAGCAACTCTACCGGCGCGCCACCGTGCCGCCCAAAGTCACATGGAGGAGTTTTAAGAACATTTATAGAGAAAGGAGAGAATGGAAAATTGATGGGATGAATTAAAGCAGAGTGAGAGGGGAATATCATCTGGAGCATAAACCAAAGCATGGATCAGAGGGAATGGTCTTTTCTGTCTTGTGACTTCAGTCTAATATGTAAGAAAATAACTGCAGATGCGGGTACAAATCAAAGGTATTTATTCACAAAATGCTGGAGTAACTCAGCAGGTCAGGCAGCATCTCAGGAGAGAAGGAATGGGTGACGTTTCGGGTCGAGACCCTTCTTCAGACTGATGTCAGGGGGGCGGGACAAAGGAAATGTCTAATATGTTGCAGATTCAGTTTGGTTTACCTTAGTTTAGAGATACAGCATGGAGGCAGGCCTTTCGGCCGACCAACGATCCCTGTATACTAGTTCTAACCTACGCACCAGGAACAATTTATAGGAGCCAATTAACCTACAAACCTGCACATCGTTGGAGTGTGGGAGGAAACCGGAGCACCTGGAGTCAAACCCACACAGGTCACGGGGAGAACGTACAAACTCTGTACAGACAGCACCCGTAGTCAGGATCGAACCGGGGACTCTGGTGTTGCAAGGCAGCGATTCTACCGCTGCGCCACCGTGTCGCTCGGAATGTTATAGTACCTGCCTCAATGACTGGATGCTTTGACTTTTTCCCATTACCAAGGGCACTGGGACTAATTTATGGAACCCCTGATGATTTATTTTGCCAACTCGATGACCTGGGCCACTGGTAATCACACAGGACCAGGGGAAAGTCTATTACGTGAATTTATTACCGAGAATAAATCGGTGAAAACTACAGCAAGCGACTTGAACCACACTCCCATTCCAGGATCAGTGAGACCATCTCGGGTGACTTGAGGTGAAGCAAGGAGAAAGCTTTTCTGTTAGCACATTGAAGTGCAGTCACTGTTATTAGGTGGGAAGCAAAGCAGACTACGTGTGCACAGCAAGATCACGCAAGCAGCAAACGTGGTGATCGTAGAACAGGCCCTAGGGTCCACAATGCCTGTGGCGAACATACACTAGGGTCTCAACCCGAAACGTCACCCATTCCTTCTCTCCAGAGATGCTGCCTGTCCCGCTGAGTTACTCCAGTGTTTTGTGCCGATCTTCAGCCAAGATAAATGAATCGCATCTGATAAATGAATCGAATCTTATCGAAACGTATAAGATTATTAAATCTTATCGAAACGTATAAGATTATTAAATCTTATCGAAACGTATGAGATTATTAAGGGGTTGGACACATTAGAGGCAGGAAACATGTTCCCAATGTTGGGGGAGTCCAGAACAAGGGGCCACAGTTTAAGAATAAGGGGTCGGCCATTTAGAAATGAGATGAGGAAAAACCTTTTCAGTCAGAGAGTTGTGAATCTGTGGAATTCTCTGCCTCAGAAGGCAGTGGAGGCCAATTCTCTGAATGCATTCAAGAGAGAGCTGGATAGAGCTCTTAAGGATAGCGGAGTCAGGGGGTATGGGGAGAAGGCAGGAACGGGGTACTGACTGAGAATGATCAGCCATGATCGCATTGAATGGCGGTGCTGGCTCGAAGGGCCGAATGGCCTCCTCCTGCACCTATTGTCTATTGTCTATTGATCCAGACCCCTCCATTCTCTGCATATCCAATACCTGCTTGAATGCCACTATCGCGTTTGCCTCCACTACACTCCCGGCAGCTCGTTCCAGGCACTCTATGTAAACATGGGCCCCACACCTCTCCTTTAAATTTTGCCCCTCTCACCTGAAAACTATGCCCTCTGGTCTTTTGATATATCTACACTGGGAAAAAGATTCTGACTGTCTACCCTCTCTACGCCCTTCACAATTTTATTTACTTCTATCAGGTCTCTCCTCAACCTCTAGCATTCTGGCGAAAACAATTCTAGTTTGTCCAACCTCTCCCTGCATCTAATACCCCCTAATGCAAGCAGCATTCAGGTACATATCCCCTGCACCCTCTCCAAAGCCTCCCATCCTTCCTGTAACGGGGAGACTGTTAGAAGGATGAGAGGAGATCTTATCGAAACCTATAAGATTATTAAGGGGTTGGACACGTTGGAGGCAGGAAACATGTTCCCAATGTTGGGGGAGTCCAGAACAAGGGGCCACAGTTTAAGAATAAGGGGTAGGCCATTTAGAACTGAGATGAGGAAAAACATTTTCAGTCAGAGAGTTGTGAATCTGTGGAATTCTCTGCCTCAGAAGGCAGTGGAGGCCAAGTCGCTAAATGCATTTAAGAGAGAGCTAGATAGAGCTGTTAAGGATAGCGGAGTCAGGGGGTATGGGGAGAAGGCAGGAACGGGGTACTGATTGAGAATGATCAGCCATGATCACATTGAATGGCGGTGCTGGCTCAAAGGGCCGAATGGCCTCCTCCTGCACCTATTGTCTATTGTCTATTAACCAGTTCAGTTTAGTTTATTGTTACGTGCACTGAGGTACAGTCAAAAGCTGTGCAGGAAGGAACTGCAGATGCTGGTTTAAATCGAAGGTAGACACAAAATGCTGGAGTAACTCAGCGGGTCAGGCAACATCTCTGGAGAGAAGGAATGGGTGACGTTTCGGGTCGAGACCCTTCTTCAGTGAAAAGCTTTTTGTGCTTTCCAGTCAGCAGAAAGACAAAACATGACTACAAATGAGCCATTTACAGCGTGGAGATTCAAGAGTGTGGAGCGATTGTAATATGTTCACGCACACAGTCGCCTGATACAGTCGCAGGCAGCATCTCTGGAGAGAAGGAATGGGTGACGTTTCGGGTCGAGACACTTTTTCAGACCCTTCTTCGGGTGTTGACCCAAATGCCACCCATTCCTTCTCTCCAGAGATGCTGCCTGTCCCGCTGAGTTACTCCAGCATTTTGTGTCTGTCTTCGCCATTACATTCTAGATGCCTTTAGCCTTCGACGCTGGGAGATGTTGCTTCTGAAATGGTTTGGTGCCTGACCAAGGATTTTTCTTTTTAAAACGTGCATCACTTCTGAAGCCTATCTGGTGGTGTAATATGCTACACCATCTCTGAGGCAGCACATCACCACTGCCTCGTTCACACCACTGTCTCCTTGGCAACTGGCCACTGCTCATTCATAAACCGTTGTCGTGGCAACGGTCCATAACTCATTCATAATGGTTCCCGGAGCAAATGCACATTCTATGTTCATTCATACAATCTCCAGAGCATGGGCTCGGAGCTCAAGCATGACGTCACTGCCACGACCTGGTGGCTGGCTGTGGGCAAGGAGGGAAAGACCCTGTACACTTTAGAGACACAGCGCGGAGACAAGTGCGGCACGGTGGCGCAGCGGTAGAGTTGCTGCTTTACAGTGAATGCAGCGCCGGAGACTCAGGTTCGATCCTGACTACGGGTGCTGTGCTGTAAGGAGTTTGTACGTTCTCCCCGTGACCTGCGTGGGTTTTCTCCGAGATCTTCGGTTTCCTCCCACACTCCAAAGACGTACAGGTATGTAGGTTAATTGGCTGGGTAAAATGTAAAAATTGTCCCTAGTGGGTGTAGGATAGTGTTAATGTACGGGGATCGCTGGGCGGCACGGACTTGGTGGGCCGAAGGGCCTGTTTCCGGCTGTATATATATGATATGATAAGCCCTTCACCTACCAAGTCCTCGCCAACCAGCCATCCCTGTACACCAGCGCTATCACACACACACACACTAGGGACAACGTACAATTTTACCAAAATTAATTAACGCAAATAAAATTTCCTCCCACACTCCAGAGATGTGCAGGTTTGTAGGTTAATTGGCTAGGTCGGGTAAGTTGTAAAATTGTCCCGAGTGCGTGTAAGTTAGTGTAGGGGGTGATCGCTGGTCGGCACGGATCGGTGGGCCGAAGGGCCTGTTTACACGGTGTATCTCTAAAATCAAAAGTAAATCTGGAGGTGTGCGTTTTCACACTTCGGTACCTCTTGCCTGATGGGAGAGGAGAGAAGGGGGACTTAGAAACATAGAAAGTAGGTGCAGGAGTAGGCCATTCGGCCCTTCGAGCCTGTACGCACCGCCATTCAATATGATCATGGCTGATCATCAAACTCAGTATCCTGTACCTGCCTTCTCTCCATACCCCCTGATCCCTTTAGCCACAAGGGCCACATCTAACTCCCTCTTAAATATAGCCAATCAACTGGCCTCGACTACCTTCTGTGGCAGAGAATTCCACAGATTCACCACTCTCTGTGTGAAAAAAAACTTTCTCATCTCGGTCCTAAAAGACTTCCCCCTTATCCTTAAACTGTGACCCCTTGTTCTGGACTTCCCCAACATCGGGAACAATCTTCCTGCATCTAGCCTGTTCAACTCCTTAAGAAATTTGTAAGTTTCTATAAGATCCCCCCTCAAACTTCTAAATTCCAGTGAGTACAAGCCGAGTCTATCCAGTCTTTCTTCATATGAAAGTCCTGCCATCCTAGGAATCAATCTGGTGAACCTTCTCTGTACTCCCTCTATGGCAAGAATGTCTTTCCTCAGATTAGGAGACCAAAACTGTACGCAATACTCCAGGTGTGGTCTCACCAATGCCCTGTACAACTGCAGCAGAACCTCCTTGCTCCTATACTCAAATCCTTTTGCTATGAATGCCAACATACCATTCGCTTTGACCGTGGACTGACCGTGGTGGGTGAGACTGGTCCGTGATTATGCTGCTGGCCTTGCCGAGGCAGCGTGAAGTGTAGATGGAGTCAGTGGAAGGGAGGTTGGATTGTGTGATGGTCTGGGCTGAGTCCACAACTGAGCTTTGGGGCGATGATTACAAAAGTAATGTTAAGGACGAAAGGACTGAACAAGCTAGATGCAGGAAAAATGTTCCCCATGTTTGGGGAGTCCAGAACCAGGGGACACAGTCTAAGAATAAAGGGGAGGCCATTTAAAACTGAGGTGAGAAGAAACTTTTTCACCCAGAGAGTTGTGAATCTGTGGAATTCTCTGCCACTGAAGGCAGTGGAGACAAATTCACTGGATGAATTTAAACGAGAGTTAGATAGAGCTCCAGGGGCTACTGGAATCAAGGGATATGGGGAGAAGGCAGGCACGGGTTACTGATTGCGAATGATCAGCCATGATCACAATGAATGGCAGTGCTGACTCGAAGGGCCGAATGGCCTCCTCCTGCACCTATTTTCTTTGTTTCTATGTTTACCAATACGGTTTTGTGTGTGTGTGTGTGTCCACGTGGGTTCTGTCCACACGGCTATTGTATGTAGTATCTGTATATGAATGTGTGTATTTAATGCTGAAGGAATCTGCCATTTTAATTTCATTTGGTGTGTTGGAGGCTTTCCCAGGGTCAGCGCTCAGTGCCCAAGGATAATGGGCTTTCCCGGAGATGTAAAGCCTCCTCAGCCAAGTCCTCAGCCAAGTCCTTGTGGGTCTGGAGTTAAACAAAAGCCCAGAGCAATTGCAGGCAACAGTTTTCTTCTTGAAAGAGCATCAATGAACCCATTGGGTTTTCAACAACATCAGACTAACGTCAGCTTTGCAATTATAGATTTCACTAAAATTAAACTGAGTTTGACTGATCATGCTACCACAACACCTAGTCCATAGTTGAACCAGTCCTCAGTAATCCCAGGGGCCTGATGCCAATGGGAATACTGCCATTGCTGGCACTGTAATATAGACGGCCACCAAAGTCCCAGATCATGTACAAAATCACGAGAGGAATAGATCGGGTAAACGCACAGTCTCTTGCCCAGAGTAGAGGACATACGTTCAAGGTATTTATTCACAAAATGCTGGAGTAACTCAGCAGGTCAGGCAGCATCTCGGGAGAGAAGGAATAGAAGGGTCTCGACCCAAAACGTCACCCATTCCTTCTCTCCCGAGATGCTGCCTGACCCGCTGTGTTACTCCAGCATTTTGTGAATAAATACCTTCGATTTGTACCAGCATCTGCAGTTATCTTCTTATTTTACATATGTTCAAGGTGATGGGGAGAAAGATTTAATAGGAACCCAAGGGGTAACTTTTCATACAGAAAGGGTGGTGGATAGACATCTCACCACAGTTTTAAAAGGCCTCCCCTTTATTCTTAGACTGTGGCCCCTGGTTCTGGACACACATGTGCATGGAGACACAGAGAGATGGTGTAACCCAAAAAGATTCTGATTGTCTATCCTATTAATACTCCAAATGTGGCCTAACCAAAGTCCAACATGGCCACATCATGATCTAGTGATTTTTATATTCAAAGCACTGACTAGCGATTGTCACACACAATGCCTTTTCACACACACATTGTCACACACACACACATTGTCACACACACACACATTGTCACACACACACACATTGTGTCACACACACACATTGTGTCACACACATTGTGTCACACACAGACACACATTGTGTCACACATTGTGTCACACACACACACATTGTGTCACACACACACACACTGTGACACACACTGTGACACACACACACTGTGACACACACACTGTGACACACACACACTGTGACACACACACTGTGACACACACACTGTGACACACACACTATGACACACACACTCACACACACACACACACACACACACACACACACACACACACACACACACACACACACACACACACACACACACACACACACACACACGATCCAATTTATTGCCACATGTGCCAATTAAGGTACAGTGAAATTTGAGGGACTGCAGATGCTGGTTTAAACCAAAGATAGACACAAAATGCTGGAGTAACTCACAGCATCTCTGGAGAGAAGGAATTGAATGGGTGACGTTTCGGGTCGTGATCCTTCGTCAGAAGGGTCTCGACCCGAAACGTCACCCATTCCTTCTCTCCAGAGATGCTGCCTGTCCCTCTGAGTTACTCCAGCATTTTGTGTCTATCCACACAAATCATTTGTCATTCCAACCTCTGAAGGGTTGATCCTGCCCTGGAATGATATAAACGGATCAGACAGGACTCTGTCGGTGTGTGACTTCACTATATTGGAGTTGCCATGACTGATGGACTCGTTGTTAACATTAGAATGTGTTGTGCAAGTTTCCCCTGTTCACCATTCACTTCCAATCACTATTTACAACTGGTGCAGAGTACAAAGCAACCTGCATCTCCACAAATATGTCCAATTGAAGGGCCTGTCCCAGTTAGGCGATTTTAAGGCGACTGCCGGTGACTAGGCTGTCGCCGAACATTTGCCGGGGTGTCGCGGGCACGATCGTGAGGAGTCTTCAATGAATCGTAGCGGATCTCGGCGTGTCGCGGAAAAATTTACCTGCTAGAAATTTCTCGGCTTGTCGCCAGGTATGGCAGCTTATTGCGGGCGCTGTCTGTCACACGCTGTCCCCAGGTTTGCTAGGTTGTCGCAGATGCATTTAGAAGCACGTAACATTAAATTAAGAAAAGGCATTTGAAGATACCAGAAGATAGTTTTGTTTAACCAGTTTATTTACCGACAGGACATTTGACGGGTAGATTGGAAACGACGGTTTGACGGTCAGGTAAGCGTGGGGATTTCGCGATGTTTCCGAAGACGGTGTAATCTCTTAGCCAGGTGCTGGTTTCACAAAAAAAGTAACTTGTATCGACCTGACTCGGCATTGTCATGGTCTTTGTCGTGGTCATTGTCGTGGTCATTGCCGTGGTCATTGTCGTGGTCATTGTCGTGGTCATTGTCGTGGTCATTGCCGTCATTGTCGTGGTCATTGTCGTGGTCATTGTCGTGGTCATTGTCGTGGTCGTCGTGGTCATTGTCGTGGTCATTGTCGTGGTCATTGTCGTGGTCATTGCCGTGGTCATTGCCGTGGTCATTGCCGTGGTCATTGCCGTGGTCATTGTCGTGGTCATTGTCGTGGTCATTGTCGTGGTCATTGTCGTGGTCATTGTCGTGGTCATTGTCGTGGTCATTGTCGTGGTCATTGTCGTGGTCATTGCCGTGGTCATTGCCGTGGTCATTGCCGTGGTCATTGCCGTGGTCATTGCCGTGGTCATTGTCGTGGTCATTGTCGTGGTCATTGTCGTGGTCATTGTCGTGGTCATTGTCGTGGTCATTGTCGTGGTCACTGCCGTGGTCACTGCCGTGGTCACTGTCGTGGTCATTGTCGTGGGGTAAAAGAAAATTTCGGCGATCTGCTACGACTTTGACAGTCGCCGGCAGTCGCCTTAAAAATCGCGTAACTGGGACAGGCTCTTAAATAATAACCCTGAACTTCCATGCTACAACGTCCCAGCAGCAAACCTGCTGATGACAGGGAAACTAGATGTGGTCAGTGAACAACTAAATGTCATTTTTACACACAGGAGCCAGTGGCTGCTTCCACTGAAACTAAAGGAACGGCGCCACAGTGAAAACCTGTCCAAACACACAGAGTGGACGAGATGCACGAGGAAATAGATGCAGCAACTAAATTACTACAGATGGATAAACAAGGAACTGCAGATGCTGGTTTATACCAAAGGTCTACACAAAGTGCTGGAGTAACTCAGCATCTCTGGAGCACCTCTGGAGAAAAAGGCTGGGTGATGTTTTGGGTCACGATGCTTCTTCAGTCTGAAGAAGGGTCCCGACCTGAAACGTCACCTATCCATTTTCTCCAGAGATGCTGCCTGACCCGCTGAGTTACTACAGCACTTTGTGTCTATCTTTGACAATAAATGCTGCGTGTCCCATGAAAGCATTATAAAGACCAGGCCCCATAGCAGAAGTGTCCACGTCGCGGGGCTGGAAACTGGAAGTGTCCTGAGCTAATTCTGCTACCACCACCATCTATTGTACAAGTGATGGCTCCCACTGATTGTCGCCGGAAGCTTCCGCCCTTTTCAGGACGGACGATGACAGCGATGTAACATTTGAAACACGGATGATGGACACGGAAGAAGAAGATTACAAAGAGCAATCCAAATGACCGCCTCCATCAATGCCAAGAATTCACCCCTGTTTAAACACCACCAGGAATCATAGAAGCCACCTTAATTCATAGGTAGACACAAAATGCTGGAGTAACTCAGTGGGACGGGCAGTAACTCTGGAGAGAAGGAATGGGTGACGTTTCGGTTCGAGACCCTTATAACCATATAACCATATAACAATTACAGCACGGCAACAGGCCCGTTCGGCCCTACCAGTCCACGCCGACCACTCTCTCTGACCTAGTCTCATCTACCTGCTCTCAGACCATAACCCTCCAATCCCCTCCCATCCATATACCTATCCAATTTACTCTTAAATAATAAAATCGAGCCTGCCTCCACCACTTCCACCGGAAGCTCATTCCACACAGCCACCACCCTCTGAGTAAAGAAGTTACCCCTCATGTTACCCCTAAACTTTTGTCCCTTAATTCTGAAGTTATGTCCCCTTGTTGGAATCTTCCCCACTCTCAAAGGGAAAAGCCTACCCACGTCAACTCTGTCCGTCCCTCTTAAAATTTAAAAAACCTCTATCAAGTCCCCCCTCAACCTTCTACGCTCCAAAGAATAAAGACCCAACCTGTTCAACCTCTCTCTGTAGCTTAAGTGCTGAAACCCAGGCAACATTCTAGTAAATCTCCTCTGTACCCTCTCCATTTTGTCGACATCCTTCCTATAATTTCTTCAGACTTGTCACCTTAATTCATGTTTTATGGGAGAGGAAACTATATAAAGTAGAAAGCATCTTTGATGGAACATAAAAAGCCTATGTTAGCTCCAGGAACTCCAAGAGGAAACCATCAGTACTATTCCGTCCTTATTTCCCTGCAATCTGTTCTCTCTCACATGTCTAACAACTCCCCCCCTATTCTCCCACTACCCATTTCTATAAGGGGCAGGTTGAAGTATCCAATTAACCAACCAATATTTCTTTGGGACGTAGAAGGAAACTGGCTATATGTTTAAAATCATGAGAGGAATAGATCGGGTCGATGCACAGAGTCTCTTGCCCAGAGTAGGTGAATCGAGGACCAGAGGACACAGGTTCAAGGTGAAGTGGAAAAGATTTAATAGGAGTCTGAGGGGGTAACGTTTTCACACAGAGGGTGGTGGGTGTATGGAACAAGCTGCCAGAGGAGGTAGTTGAGGCTGGGACTATCCCAATGTTTAAGAAACAGTTAGACAGGGCAGGTTTGGAGGGATATGGGTCAAACGCGGGCAGGTGGGACTAGTGTAGCTGGGACATGTTGGCCTGTGTGGGCAAGTTGTGCCGAAGAGCCTGTTTCCACACTGTATCACTCTATGACTCCATGCCTCACCGGGAGCCTCAGAAGGACATGCAAGCCCCACACAGACAACACCCGGGGTCAGGACTTAACCTGGGTTAATACTGCTGTGAGACAGTAACACCAACTGATACACTACCGTGCCACTCTGTACAGAGAATGGCCTTCCACTGTCAGCACGTAGAACTGCCGACGAGAATGTACGAACAATTCTTCAGAAGGGTGTCAAGTTGCAACAGCTTATGCTTAATATTCATGGTTCCACGTGGTGAGTTTACAGATGGCTGTGGAGCATCAATTAATCAGGTATCCCAGTACTGAGCTACACAGCCAGATCATTGGAATCGCAGTCTAATGGCTTTGTAGTGTTGTGCACTGTTCACCTTGAATACTCAGCTTCCCAAAAGGGCGACGGAAGACAAAGTCACGAGAATGTGTCCCAGACCCAGAGCAATGAATAAAATACCAAGAATATCAAAAGGGTGACAGTCGAACTCAGTCACTTGCAATGAACACTTGGCTTGGTAGCAAATGCACACTTCTCGTTATAGAAAGAACAGACACTCATTAGGGGTTGCCAACTTCCTCACTCCCAAATAAGGGCCATGTGCTCCCGCTCCACCAATGGCGGCCACCCGGGCCAGGAGGCAGGTTGCTATGCAACCTCTGTTAGACAGCGCTCAGTCCTACACTGTCCGGGACTACAGCGGCCCCAGGGCCTACAGTGTCCGGGCCTACAGTGTCCGGGCCTACAGTGTCCGGGCCTACAGTGTCCGGGCCTACAGTGTCCGGGCCTACAGTGTCCGGGCCTACAGTGTCCGGGCCTACAGTGTCCGGGCCTACAGTGTCCGGGCCTACAGTGTCCGGGCCTACAGTGTCCGGGCCTACAGTGTCCGGGCCTACAGTGTCCGGGCCTACAGTGTCCGGGCCTACAGTGTCCGGGACTACAGTGTCCGGGACTACAGTGTCCGGGCCTACAGTGTCCGGGCCTACAGCGTCTGGGCCTACAATGTACAGGACTACAGTGTCCGGGCCTACAGTATCCAGGCCTACAGAGTCCGGGCCTACAGTGTCCGGGCCTACAGTGGCCCCCGGGCTACAGTGTACGGGCCTATAGTGTCTGGGCCTCCAGCGACGTTCAGGCCCAATACAGAACAAGGGCGGTCCCGGAAGGGATAAAGCAATTTAGCCCAAACTACAGGATGTCCCGGCTAATACGGGACAGGTGGCAACATTATTTTAGACCTCCCGTAGAGAATTCGCTTTGAGATATGAGTTGTGAACCGATCTGGTTCGATCATTTCAAAGGGTTCTCATGATCAGGGTCAAGAACCTTCTTCAGTCTGAAGAAGGGTGTCGACCCAAAACATCACCCATTCCCTCTCTCCCGTGATGCTGCCTGTCCCACTGAGTTACTCCAGCATTTGGTGTCCACCTTTGATTTAAACCAGCATCTGCAGTTTTTTTTCCTAAACAGATGACCTCCGGCAGGGAGTTCCTGGAGAGGCTGATTGTTGGCTGGGAATCGCGTGATCCCAAGAGAGATACATCGTTGTGAACCATGGAACTGGTTAACTGACTTTTAGCAGAGGAAGGGGGGCTGGGGCGAGGGGAGGTGGTTGGAGAGGAGTGTCTGTAGAGGTTACCTAAAATTAGTGAAGAAAGACTGGATAGACTCGGCTTGTACTCACTGGAATTTAGAAGATTGAGGGGGGATCTTATAGAAACTTACAAAATTCTTAAGGGGTTGGACAGGCTAGATGCAGGAAGATTGTTCCCGATGTTGGGGAAGTCCAGAACCAGGGGTCACAGTTTAAGGATAAGGGGGAAGTCTTTTAGGACCGAGATGAGAATTTTTTTTTCACACAGAGAGTGGCGAATCTGTGGAATTCTCTGCCGCAGAAGGTAGTTGAGGCCAGTTCATTGGCTATATTTAAGAGGGAGTTAGATGTGGCCCTTGTGGCTAAAGGGATCAGGGGGTATGGAGAGAAGGCAGGAACGGGATACTGAGTTGGATGATCATATTGAATGGCGGTGCAGGCTCGAAGGGCCGAATGGCCTCGTCCTGCACCTATTTTCTATGTTTCTATGTTTCAACGTTCATACCGCTGGGTTGTAAGCTACCCAAGCAAAATATGAAGTGCTACAGTATCTTCAACCATCAGTAGATAGATTCTATCAATTTTGTTTTTAGGATAACATAAGCCATCACTGCTAAAATTATCTTGAAGGTGTTGAGAACTCACATTGGTTCACACAGCGAGTGGATTTCACAATGGAGGTAGTGTTATTGAGATAGGAACAAAAGACCCTAAAATAGTCTGTGGCAATGAACAACTTGCGGTGCTGTCTATAATTATACAGTCAGTGTATTTATAGACGTTGCCCTGTTCAATATTTCTTTCGGTGTGCCATTTAAGATGTTGGCTTCGCAGTATAAATGTTTAAATATATGTATAAGGTTCCAGAAGCATGACTTCCCTCTCTATTACACACACACTGGCTCAGAGACAAACAGACGATGAGGAAGGAAAAATACTCCAGAATCGCATCTTCATTTTAGTTTAGTTCAGTTTTGAGATACAGCGCGCAATCAGGCCCTTCGGCCCATCGAGTCCGCGATCCCTGCACACTGATACTATCCTACACTCACTAGGGACAGTTTACACTTATACCAAACCAATTAACCTACAAACCTGTACGCCTTCGGAGTGTGGGAGGAAACCGGAGATCCTGGAGAAAACCCACGCAGGTCACGGGGAGAAGGTACAAACTCCGTACAGACGGCACCCGTAGTCGGGATCGAACCGAGGACTCCGGCGCTGCAAGCGTTGTAAGTCAGCAACTCTACCGCTGCGCCACCGTGTCGCACGTAATTTCCCAAATCTCACAGGTCACGGATCAGTCCCAGCTTTACAGCAGAACACAGAAGGCGGCCATTCAGCCCCACTGTATATCCTTCCCCTCATAGTGGGAGACCTGTGACCGAACACCATGGGCAGTGGTAGAGTTGCTGCCTCACAGTGCCAGAGACCCGGCTTCAATACTGACTCTGTGGAGTTTGCATATTCTCCCTGTGACCGTGGGAGTTTGTACGTTCTCCCCGTGACCTGCGTGGGTTTTCTCCGGGTGCTCCGGATACCACCCACATTTCTAAGACGTGCAGGTTTGTAGGTTAATCGGCCTGGGTAATATTGCCTCTGGTGTGCAGGGAGTGGATGAGGAAGTGGGATAGTATAGAACTAGTGTGAACGGGGGGATCGCTGGTCGGTATCGACTCGGTGGGCCGAAGGGCCTGTTTCCACGCTGTAACTTTCAATCAATTGAATCGATCATTAACATTTCCTGGGAAAAAAAACATCTCTAGTGTGTAAAAAAAAAATAGTTTGTTGTCTTCACACTTCATTTTTCATAACAATAATAAGATGAAAATCTGTATGAAGAATAATGGTGACTTTGATTCTCGATTGCTATTGAGGGCGTGCAGCTTAGGTTTACTAGGTTAATTCCCGGAATGGCGGGACTGTCATATGTTGAAAGACTGGAGCAATTAGGCTTGTATACACTGGAATTTAGAAGGATGAGAGGAGATCTTATCAAAACGTTTTAGATTATTAAGGGGTTGGACATGTTAGAGGCAGGAAACATGTTCCCAATGTTGGGGGAGTCCAGAACAAGGGGCCACAGTTTAAGAATAAGGGGTAGGCCATTTAGAACGGAGATGAGGAAAAACCTTTTCAGTCAGAGAGTTGTGAATCTGTGGAATTCTCTGCCTCAGAAGGCAGTGGAGGCCAATTTTCTGAATGCATTCAAGAGAGAGCTGGATAGAGCTCTTAAGGATAGCGGAGTCAGGGGGTATGGGGAGAAGGCAGGAACGGGGTACTGATTGAGAATGATCAGCCATGATCACATTGAATGGCGGTGCTGGCTCGAAGGGCCGAATGGCCTACTCCTATTGTCTACTGTCTATTGTTAACAGCACAAGAACATGATCAAATGCCCACTGACCAAGTTCTCAGAGGTTTGGGGGAAATTTGTCATGGGAAAGATTGGCGCGGAGCTAAGATAAAATATCGATAGAAGGCACCTTTAAGAAATTCCGTACTAAATTTTGAGAGAGAAATGCAGATAGCCTGTCACGCAAAATGTACAAAAGCTTCACGGAAAAAGTGCCCTCAAGACATGAGAGGTACATTAGACTGAACAGATTGAAGGGTTTTGAGACATTCTGAAAGGAAATAGAGTCAAACAGTGAAAGCTTGAATTTGTCATGTCTGCACACAAACAGTCCCACGGCACTTTTCCAAAGCCTCACTCTCTGGACAAATTGGTTTCCTCAAACAACATCTCCTAAATTGATAAGACCATATGACGCAGAAGTAGCATTAGGCCGTTCGGCCCATCGAGTCTACTCTGTCATGGCCGATCTATCTTACCCTGTCAACAGCATCCTCCTGCCTTCTCACCATAACCCTGACAACCGTGCTGATCAAGAACTCTGCCTTAAAATACCCAATGTCTTGGCCTCCACAGCCATATGTGGCAAAGAATTCCACAGATTCACCGCCATCTGGCTTAAGAAATTCCTCCTCATCTCCATTTTGAAGGTACATCCTTTTATTCTGAGGCTGGGCCTCTGGTTCGAGACGCCCCCATTACTGGAAACATCCTCTCCATATTTATTCTATCCAGGCCTTTCATTATTAGGTAGGTTTCAATAAGATCACTCTCAATCTTCTAAACTCCATCTGCCCAGTGACGTCAAATTAACCCTCATAGGTTAATCTAAATAACCCCAGGATCATTCTCACAAAACCTCCTCTGGACCAGTCCAAAACCAACATATTTTCCTTCAGATATGGGGTTCAAAACTGCTCACAATATTAGCCTTTAAAACTTTTTTTAAAGACTTTTAGAGATACAGCGTGGAAACAGGCCCTTCAGCCCATAGAGTCCATGCCGACCAGCGATGACTCCGTACACTAGCACTATACAACACACTGGGAAATGTACAACTTTCAGAAGCCAAATAACCTACACACCTGTACGTCTTTGGAGCGTGGGAGGAAACCGGAGCACCCGGAGAAAACCCACAAAGTCACAGGGAGAACGTATAAACTCCGCACAGACAGCACCCATAGTTAGAATCGGTAAGGCAGCAACTCTAACTCTGCGCCACCGTGCCGCCCATTAGTTGAGATCTAGTGCACCAGGAACATAAAACACGATGTGTAGGAAAGAACTGCAGATGCTGGTTTAAACCAGAGACACAAAATGCTGGAGTAACTCAGCAGGTCAGGCAGCATCTCCGGAGAGAAGGAATGGGTGACGTTTCGGGTCGAGACCCTTCTTCAGACTGAAATTCACAGGAAAGGGAAATGTGAGATATAGACGATGATGTAGAGAGACATAGAACCATGAAAGCTTTGCAAAAAAAGTAACGATGATAAAGGAAACAGGCCATTGTTAGTTGCTTGCTGGGTGAGAACGAGAAGCTGGTGCGACTTGGGTGGGGGAGGGATGGAGAGAGAGGGAATGTGGGGTTACGTGGAGGTAGAGAGGTCAATATTCATGCCACTGGGTTGTAAAGGAGGTACTGCAGATGCTGGTTTAAATCGAAGATAGACACAAAATGCTGGAGTAACTCAGCGGGACAGGCTGCATCTCTGGAGAGAAGGAATGGGTGACGTTTCGGGTCAGGTCAGACTTAAGAAGGGTCTCGACCCGACATGCCACCCATTCCTTCTCTCCAGAGATGCTGCCTGACCCGCTGAGTTACTCCAGCATTTTGTGCCCACTGGGTTGTAAGCTGCCCAAGCAAAAATGAGATGCTGTCCCTCCGATTTGCATTTTGCAAATGGAACAAGATGGTGGCTCTAAAGCGATAGCAGCCAGCAAGCTGGTGAGAGACGCCAAGACAAAACGGCTCACATGGCTCTCAAAAGATCAGCCAGTTGTGATTTGATCGGTTTCTACAGCTAGTGTGTCACCTGGAATGTGACCAATCCTCTCCGAGATCCAAAATAAATAGACAGAAGGTGTAGGCAGGAAAGAAGCCAGCTTATGAGAGGGAAATACAACTGAATCTGCTGTATAATATTCTTCGATCCTGCCTTGTAATTACTTCCACCCTTGGCAGAGATTGATGGCTTGTCATCAAGTATCGTTCACCTTGAAATAAACTTTAAATCATCGTCTCTAGGGTTTCAACAAGGAATTAATTCTTGATTGGTATGGGTGCTTCTTGATTAGTGCGGGTGTCAGGGGTTATGGGGAGAAGGCAGGAGAATGGTGTTGGGAGGGAGAGATAGATCAGCCATGGAATCTGCCAGATGGGAGAGAGGAGAGGAGGGAGTGGCCGGGGTGCGACTGGTCCTTGATGGTGCTGCTGGCCTTGCCGAGGCAGCGTGAGGTGTAGATGGAGTCAATGGAAGGGAGGTTGGTGTGTGTGATGGTCTGGGCTGCGTCCACAATTCTCTGCGGTTTCTAGCGGCCTTGGATGGAACCGTGCTGTGATGCATCCTGTGAGACATCCTGAAGTGGCCAGGCAGGAGCACGAGAACGAGCCTTCATGTTATGCAAAGCTTCAGAAGCTAACTGCAACACTGCAGAAAAAAGGGAGCAGTGTAAAACGAGTCCATTACCGCTGAGCTGAAAGAAATCTGCTCTGGGGCAGCCTCATCCATCTGTTCAAATGGCTGGTTTCTTGTGAAACAGCCAGGAAGCCACTACCTCCAACTTACAGTCACACGGGCTTGACAGAGGTACCCTGGACCAACTGAGATCAAACCTATTTAACCCCACGAAGATAGACACAAAAAGCTGGGGCAACTCAGCGAGACAGGCAGCATCTCCGGAGAGAGGGAATGGGTGATGTTTCGGGTCGAGACCTTTCTTCAGTCTCATTCCTTCTCTCCAGAGATGCTGCCTGACCCGCTGAGTTACTCCAGCACTCTGTGTCTATCTTTGGTTTAAACCAGCATCTGCAGTTCCTTCTTATTCACCCAGTAGGTTAAATGGCTATTGTAAATCACCCCTTAGTGTAGGTCAGTGGCAAAAGAGTCAAAGCCAGACCACGTGAGAGAAATAAGAATGGAGACTGAGAGAGGGGCAATGAAATAATGTTTTCTAGGAAGTTGGCATCAATCCAATAGGCCAAATAACCTCCTTATAGTTATAGAGTGATACAGTGTGGAAACAAGCCCTTTGGCCCCACTTGCCCACACCAACCAACGTAGAAACATAGAAATTAGGTGCAGGAGGAGGCCATTCAGCCCTTCGAGCCAGCACCGCCATTCATTGTGATCATGGCTGATCATGCACAATCATTAACCTGTGCCCAACTTCTCTCCAACATGTTCAGCCCAGTGGTATGAACATCGACTTCTCCAACTTTAGATAGTTCCTCTGTCCCTCTCTTCCCCTCCTCCTTCCCAGATCTCCCTCTATCTTCCTGTCTCCACCTATATCCTTCCTTTGTCCCGCCCTCCTGACATCAGTCTGGAGAAGGGTCTCGACCCGAAACGTCACCCATTCCTTCTCTCCTGAGATGCTGCCTGACCTGCTGAGTTACTCCAGCATTTTGTGAATAAATACCTTCGATTTGTACCAGCATCTGCAGTTACTTTCTTATATATATATATATATATATATATATATCTCTAACATGTCCCAGCTACATTAGTCCCACCTGCCTGCGTTTGGCCCAGGCAGTAAACCTGTCCTATCCATGTACCTGTCTCGATGTCTCTTAAAATGTTGCGATAGTCCCTGCAAGTAGCACCTGGTACAACCTCCCGCTCGATCACGGTAAAACGTAACATAAGGAACCAGCAATCGGCTCTCCGATATTTTGTGAACGAAATTAGCAGTGGGTTTTGATAAGCAGAAAATATGTGAACACAAAGCAAGGAGGTAATCCCCATTTAAAATGTGGATTTGGAGTTTTGCCATTAATGTTCCTGGTTTCCACAGAAACCAACGATGAGGCACAGCTAAAGGCAGTGATGCCCAGCCCTGTATCTGTGTTCCACCAGTTTGTTTGTATTAATTGCAAATACGTTTTCCCTGCCAACATCCTCCACAGTAAGTACTGCACTGTTGGTGTCCATCTGCTACTCACTGGCTACGATACAATGCGCACAAATTATTGCTCCTGAGTTTTGCCTTCTCCGCATCTTTTTCTCCTCTCCAACACATTCGCCATAGGGCGGACGTGGTGGCACAGCGGTAGAGCTGCCACCTTGCTACCCCGGTGATGGACACAAAATGCTGGAGTAACTCAGCGGGGCAGGCAGCATCTCTGGAGGGAGGGAATGGGTCGAGACCCTTCTTCAGACTTGAGAGTCAGGGGAGAGGGAGACACAGAGATATGGAAGGGGATTGTGTGAAAACGAGACATCAAAAGAGGACAAAGCTCAAGGAAAAGGTGGAACAATAGACAATAGACAATAGGTGCAGGAGGAGGCCATTCGGCCCTTCGAGCCAGCACCGCCATTCAATGTGATCATGGCTGATCATTCTCAATCAGTACCCCGTTCCTGCTTTCTCCCCATACCCCCTGACTCCGCTATCCTTAAGAGCTCTATCTAGCTCTCTCTTGAATGTATTCAGAGAATTGGCCTCCACTGCCCTCTGAGGCAGAGAATTCCACAGATTCACAACTCTCTGACTGAAAAAGTTTTTCCTCATTGCTACAGATCCTCATTGGAACAGATTATTGCTAGCTAGGTTTTCCTTCAAATTTCATAATGACGTCTAGATACCATAAATGTAGATCAGTCTGAAGAAGGGTGTCGACCCGAAACGTCACCCATTCCTTCTCTCCTGAGATGCTGCCTGACCCGCTGAGTTACTCCAGCATTTTGTGAAATAAATACCTTCGATTTGTACCAGCATCTGCAGTTATTTTCTTACTCTAGATACCATAAATATAATCAGACTGCAGTTTCTTTTAATTGGTGCTGGTAATTAACTATTTTTGTTTTTCTTCAAATTAATCTCTGGAGAAGAGATTAACATTCAAGCCCACATTGAAGTTTAGCTATTCCTGGGGGTTGTAGGAGTAGGGTTGCCAACTGTCCCGTTTTAGCCGGAACACCCCGTATTTTGGACTCAATTGGTTTATCCCGTATGGGTCCGCCCTTGTCCTGTATTAGGCCCGCGGGCTGCTGACATTGTATTAGGCCCATGGGCCGGTCAGCCGGGACAGTGTAGGCTAACAGAGTGTGTTCGCCCAACGGTGGTTGCGTAGCAACCCGCCTCCCGGCCGCCATTGGTGGAGCGGGAGCACGTGGCCGCTGGCTGGGTGAGGTCACGTGGGGCGCGGGGTGGTGACGTCACCTTGTCCCGCAATTGGGAGTGAGATAGTTGGCAACCCTAATCTGGGAGATTCATAGAACTCCCACAGCTCTAAGGCACTGGCATGTCACCAAGGTTCTGGAGCTGGATGTTCACTGCAAGAGCCCCATCTCAGCAATGCTGGCTTTTTCCAACAGCAACATACAATTAGGCAGCACCATTAACAGCAACACCACTTCCTCAAGAGGGTAATCTTCTAGCAAAGGTGGATACCGAGCTTCAATAAATCAGACAATTAAAATCAGTTTTAATGCAAAAATCACGTATTTTTAAAAGCAAAAAAAAAAAAATTTTTTTTCAAAACAAATCTTATTTTTTTCGAGCAAAAATCCCATCCGTTCAAGCAAAAGTTGACACCTAGCTTCATTAGATAACACGATGAAAATCCCAGTTTTAAAGCAAAAATCCCGGTTTCTCAAAGCAATTCCCAGTTTTTTAAAGCAAATCCTGCTTTTTCAAACAATAGTTGATACCTAGATCAGATTAGACAGACAATTAGACAATTAGATCAGACAATTAAAAGCCAGGTTTTAAAGGGCAAGTGGAGGATACATTTTGCATGGATTTCTAAAGCTAATGATTCAGTGATTCAATGGTACTTTGTAGTACAGTGAAATGCTTTGTTTTGCATACAACCCGGTAAAATCGACCTGCAGACCTCACCTCGGCAGCACACAAGAGCCACCACGTTTCTGGGGCAGAGGTACAGTTGCTGCCTGGGGCCACAGTCTAAGAATAAAGGGGAGGCCATTTAAAACTGAGGTGAGAAGGAACTTTTTCACCCAGAGAGTTGTGAATTTGTGGAATTCTCTGCCACAGAGGGCAGTGGAAGCCAATTCACTGAATAAACTTCTTCAGACTGATGTCAGAGGAGTGGGAGGTACATAGATAAGGAAGTGTAAGATGTGAAAACAGGACAAAGGGAATAATAATAATAATATAATATATTCCTTTATTCGTCCCACACCGGGGAAATTTACATCGGGGAATGAAGTTCGTGGAAAACGTAGAATAGATCATTGTTAGCTGGGAGAAGTTAACTACAAAGCAAACAGGGATAAAAATATATTTGGGGACAGTAAGACTGGTGGGAGAACTGGGAAGGGGATGGAGAGAGAGGGAAAGCAAGGGTTACTTGAAGTTAGAGAAGTCAATGTTCATACCGCTGGGGTGTAAGCTGACCAAGCGAAATAGGAGGTGCTGTTTCTCCACTTTGCGCTGGGCCTCACTCTGACAATGGAGGAGGCCCAGGACAGAAAGATCAGTGTAGGAGTGGGAGGGGGAGTTAAAGTGTCGAGGAACTTTGAGTTAAAGTGTTGAGGAACTGACCATGTATTCAGTTTAGTTTAAACACAATGAATGTCCGTCCTCTTCTCTCCTAAAAGCCTTCTACTTACTTTTCATCCCTGGCCTTTGTCCAACCATCTGCCAACTAAACCTCCTCTCAACTGTATCCACCTATCTCTTCCGAAGAAGGGTTCGGACCTGAAACATCACCCATACCTTCTCTCCAGAGAGGCCCCCTGTCCCGCTGTTACTCCAGCACTTTGTGTCTATCTTCGGTGTAAACCAGCATCTGCAGTTCCATCCTTCACAGTTTGCCTGCTCCACTTATCACATGCCAGACTTTATCCCGCCCCCACCCTTTCTCCAGCTTTAACCCCCCCCCCCCCCCCCCCCCGCCCCATGTACGCCTTCCACAGATGCTACCTGACCCGCTGAGTTACTCCAACACTTTGTGGGTTTTTCTTTGCAATTTGGAGAAGCAAGGAATTGCAGACGATTGTTTACCAAGCAAAGACACAAAATGCTGGAGGAACTATTTTTTTCCTCCCACCCCTGTGGTCAGTCTGAAGAAGGATCCTGACTTACAGGGACCTATCCATGTTCTCCAGGGATGCTGCCTGACCCGCTGAGTTACTCCAGCACTCTGTGAAACGTCACCTACCCATGTTCTCCAGAGATGCTGCCTGACCCGCTGAGTTACTCCAGCACTCTGTGTCTATCCCTGTAGGAAACTTTGCGTTTGGGCATAACAATTTCACACTGATCATTTCAGAAGTTGGCTGAGAGATCTGTGAAGCCTGAGGAAAATGACATAAAATATTGTCTCTGTAGTACAACCTTGAACATTTATCAATATCCCAGCCTGTCTTTAGAGTTTAGAGATACAGCGCGGAAACAGGCCCTTTCGGCCCACCGGGTCCGCGCCGCCCAGCGATCCCCGCACATTAACACTATCCTATACCCACTAGGGACAATTTTTACATTTACCCAGTCAATTAACCTACAAACCTGCACGTCTTTGTAGTGTGGGAGGAAACCGAAGATCTCGGAGAAAACTCACACAAGTCACGGGGAGAACGTACAAACTCCGTTACAGACAGCACCCGTAGTTGGGATCTAACCCGGGTCTCTGGCGCTGTATTCGCTGTAAGGCAGCAACTCTACCGCTGCGCCACCGTGCCAACTTCATTGTGATATAACCCCAGCTCCGTCTCCTGTTCTTACAAAGGCAGACGAGCAGAGGAAGTCCATGGTAGACTGGAGTAACTCAGCGGGACAGGCAGCATCTCTGGAGAGATGGAATGGAAGACCTTTAGGGTCAAGAACCTTCTTCAGACTGGTACTGGCACCACCCATGGATCGGTGAGGTTTCAGCTTGGGCTCTTCTTCAGACTAAGGTCGAGATATATTAGCTGTGTATCTCTCTCTACATATGCCACCTGACCTTTTAGGGTTTTTTAGTTTTATCGAGATACCGCACAGAAAAAGGCCCTTCTGCCCACCGAGTCCGTACTGACCAGCGACCCCCATACATTAACACTATCCTATGAGGGACAATTTACACCTACACCAAGCCAATTAACCTACAAACCTGTACGTCTTTGGAGTGTGGGAGGAAACCGAAGCTGCTCAGAAAAGGACAGGAAGGCCCTTCAGAGGGTCATCACGACGGCCCAGAAGATCATCGGCTGCTCACTGCCCTCCCTGGAGCACCTGTTCAGCCTACACTGCCTCAGTAGAGCAGGCAAAATAATAAAAGATCCATCCCACCCCGGCCACCGTCTGTTTGTTCATCTGCCCTCTGGTCGACGTCTCAGGTCGATCAAATCCCGAACAAACAGACTTAAGAACAGTTTTTACCCCAGGGCCATACGAGAACTGAACACTACTTTCTGCACTAGGCAACACTGTTAAAACTTTTGTACTTAATATAATTGTATTTATTTGTTTTTGCATTTATTGCATATATGTTTGTACGCACTGTCAGGATTGGCTATTTTTTAATTTTGTTGTACAATGACAATAAATGAATATTATTATTATTATCTCGGAGAAAACCACACAGATCGCAGGGAGAACGTACAAACACCGTACAGACGGCGCCCGTAGTCGGGATGGAACCCGGGTCTGTCAAGGCTGTGAGGCAGCAACTCTACCGCTGCGTCACCTGTTCACCAATTTGCAGTATCTTGTATATCTTTTTTTAATCGTTAAATCAAATGCTTTCCTTTGAGCCTCCGTAGTGCCTTGCATGATGTACAGGCTGTCGGGAGCCGATTCATCAAACAGTTTGCATCCTCAAGGTACAATCTATCTATCACTAAATTAACAGGGAAAGTGAGAAACAAAGACAAAGTCAGGAAAGGCTGATGAACCACAATCCAAGCAATTAATGGGAAAAGGGCTGAAGCTATCATATCACTTGCAAAACCCCATCCCAGTCACCCCCCAACTCTCCACACCTCTGCTGCATCTTAAAACATGTTTGGTTTCTTGTAGAGACATGGAACCGCAGATGCTGGTTTACAAAAAAAGGACAAAAATTGGCTGGAGTAACTCAGCGGGTCAGGCAGCATCTCTGGAGAATATGGATAAGGTGACGTTTCACAGAGTGTTGGAGTAACTCAGCGGGTCAGGCAGCATCTCTGGAGAACATGGATAGGTGACATTTCACATGGTGCTGGAGTAACTCAGCGGGTCAGGCAGCATCTCTGGAGAACGTGGATAGGTGACGTTTCACAGAGTGCTGGAGTAACTCAGCGGGTCAGGCAGCATCTCTGGAGAACATGGATAGGCGATGTTTCACAGAGTGCTGGAGTAACTCAGCGGGTCAGGCAGCATCTCTGGAGAATATGGATAAGGTGATGTTTCACAGAGTGCTGGAGTAACTCAGCGGGTCAGGCAGCATCTCTGGAGAATATGGATAGGTCCCTGTAAGTCAGGATCTAGACTGACCACAGGGGTGGGAGGAAAATAATAGTTCCTCCAGCATTTTGTGTCTTTCCTTGGTAAACAATCGTCTGCAGCTCCTTGCTTCTCCAAAATGCAAAGAGAAAACTCCACAAAGTGTTGGAGTAACTCAGCGGGTCAGGTAGCATCTGTGGAAGGCGTACATGGGGGGGGGGGGGATTAAAGCTGGAAAAAGGGTGGGGTCGGGATAAAGTCTGGCATGTGATAAGTGGAGCAGGCAAACTGTGAAGGATGGAACTGCAGATGCTGGTTTATGTCGAAGATAGACACAAAGTGCTGGAGTAACAGCGGGACAGGCGGCATCTCTGGAGAGAAGGTATGGGTGATGTTTCAGGTCCGAACCCTTCTTCGGAAGAGATAGGTGGATACAGTTGAGAGGAGGTTTAGTTGGCAGATGGTTGGACAAAGGCCAGGGATGCAAAGTAAGTAGAAGGCTGTTAGGAGAGAAGAGGACTGATATTCCTTGTGTCTAAACACATGGTCAGTTCCTCAACACTTTAACTCAAAGGGTTGCTCGACACTTTAACTCCCCCTCCCACTCCCACACTAATCTTTCTGTCCTGGGCCTCCTCCAAGTCAAGTTAGGAAGAGGGGATGTTCAACGAGATCTGGGTGTCCTAGTGCATCAGTCACTGAAAGGAAGCATGCAGGTCCAGCAGGCAGTGAAGAAAGCCAATGGAATGTTGGCCTTCATAACGAGAGGAGTTGAGTATAGGAGCAAAGAGGTCCTTCTACAGTTGTACCGGGCCCTAGTGAGACTGCACCTGGAGTACTGTGTGCAGTTTTGGTCTCCAAATTTGAGGAAGGATATTCTTGCTATTGAGGGCATGCAGTGTAGGTTCACTAGGTTAATTCTCGGAATGGCGGGACTGTATTATGTTGAAAGGCTGGAGCAATTAGGCTTGCATACACTGGAATTTAGAAGGATGAGGGGGGATCTTATTGAAACATATAAAATAATTAGGGGATTGGACACATTAGAGGCAGGAAACATGTTCCCAATGTTGGGGGAGTCCAGAACAAGGGGCCACAGTTTAAGAATAAGGGGTAGGCCATTTAGAACGGAGATGAGGAAGAACTTTTTCAGTCAGAGAGTGGTGAAGGTGTGGAATTCTCTGCCTCAGAAGGCAGTGGAGGCCAGTTCGTTGGATGCTTTCAAGAGAGAGCTGGATAGAGCTCTTAAGGATAGTGGAGTGAGGGGGTATGGGGAGAAGGCAGGAACGGGGTACTGATTGAGAGTGATCAGCCATGATCGCATTGAATGGCGGTGCTGGCTCGAAGAGCTGAATGGCCTACTCCGGCACCTATTGTCTATTGTCTATTGTCCATTGTCAGAGTGAGGCCCAGCGCAAAATGGAGGAACACCACCTCATATTTCGCTTGGTCAGCTTACACCCCAACGGTATGAACATTGACTTCTCTAACTTCAAGTAGCCCTTGCTTTCCCTCTCTCTCCATCCCCTTCCCAGTTCTCCCACCAGTCTTACTGTCCCCAAATATATTTTTATCTCTGTTACTTAGCCCAGCTAACAATGATCTATTCTACGTTTTCCACGAACTTCATTCCCCGATGTGAATTTCCCCGGTGTGGGACGAATAAAGGGATATGTCATATTACTATTATTATTCCCTTTGTCCTGTTTTCACACCTTACACTTCCTTATCTATGTACCACCCACTCCTCTGACATCAGACTGAAGAAGTTTAGTCACAAAATGCTGGAGTAACTCAGCAGGTCAGGCAGCATCTCAGGAGAGAAGGAATGGGTGACCCGAAACGTCACCCATTCCTTCTCTCCTGAGAAGCTGCCTGACCTGCTGAGTTATTCCAGCATTTTGTGAATAAATACCTTCAATTTGTACCAGCATCTGCAGTTATTTTCTTATTCAGTCTGAAGAAGGGTCTCGACCCGAAACGTCACCCATTCCTTCTCTCCTGAGATGCTGCCTGACCTGCTGAGTTACTCCAGCATTTTGTGTCTATCTTCAATTTAAACCAGCATCTGCAGTTCCTTCATACACATAGTCAGTTCCTGCAAGTTCGGAAACAGCAGGCACTGAGGAGGTGGGCAGGAGCAGCTTTCTGCAAGGATCAATGATTGGATTTCTTATTGCTTTGCACTTACATAAATTGCCCCAGCTCTGAAATGAACCACAAGGCTGTCAGATTCACAGCGAAATGCCGAGGTGGATCACTTGTGCAATTGGACGGGCGGATAGCAAATGAAAATTAACGCTGACTAAAGTAAGTCGCACTGCAGTGCAAGCACAAAAAAAACACCACGAAATGGAAATAACACAAGCTCTTCAGAAAAAAAAGGAACAGACGAAAATCCTCGTTCTTTGTCTCAGAAAAATGCCCAGGTTTTGGGCCCCGTATCTGAAGATGGATATGCTGGTGTTGGAAGCTACTGCCGATGCTGGTTTACACCGAAGATATTGGACACAAAATGCTGGAGTAACTCAGCGGGTCAGGTGGAGAGAAGGAATAGGTAAAGTTTCAGGTCGGAACCCTTCTTCAGACTGGGAAGGATGTGCCGGAGTTGGAGAGGGTCCAGAGGAGGTTTACAATAATGATCCCGGAGATGATTGGGTTAACGTATGGTGAGAGTTTGATGGCCTGTGCCCGCTGGAGTTTGGAAGGAAGAGGGGGGGACCTCATTGAAATCGACCCAATAATGAAAGGCCTGGATGGAGTGATGTGGAGAGGATGTTTCCAGTTGTGGGAGAGTTTAGGACTAGAGGGCACAGCCTCGGAATGAAAGTTACTTTTAGAATGGAGATGAGGAGGAATGTCTTCAGCCAGAGGGTGGTGAATCTGTGGAATTCTTTGCCACGGACGGCAGTGAGGGCCAAGTCATTGGGTATATTTAAAGGGGTCAGGGGTTACGGGGAGAAGGCAGGAGAATGGGGTTGAGAGGGAAAGATAGATCAGCCATGATTGAATGGGGGCGTAGAATCGATGGGCCGAATGGCCTTATTCTGTTCCGATGTCTTGTGGTCTTATATAATGACAGTCAGAAAGTTGGGACATAGGAGACAGATTTGGGATTCCATAACATCCTCTTCATGACTGTGAAACACTTGTCAAGTGCAGTCTTGGACGGAACAAGTGCCCACAAGCAACAATGTGACTGTCTCGTATTAGCCGGGACATCCTGTATTTTGGGTTAAATTTGTTTGTCCCGTACGGGACCGCCCTTGTCCCGTATTAGGCCCGGGGAAGTGTTGTAGGCCTGGACACTGTAGGCCCGGGGGCCGCTGTAGGCCCGGACAGTGTAGGCCCGGAGCTTGCTATAGGCCCGGACAGTGTAGGCTAATGGAATGTGTTCGGGGAACGGGACCGAGTGTGTTCGCCTAACGGAAGTTGCTTAGCAACCCGCCTCCAGGCCCGGGCGGCCATCATTGGTGGGGCAGGAGCACGTGGCCGCTGGCTGGGTGAGGTCACGTGGGGTGTGGGGCGGTGACGTCACCCTTTGTCCCTTCTTTGGGAGTGAGAAAGTTGACAACCCTAGATGTGATTACAATCAAAATAACCTGTTCTTGAAAATTTAGTTGAGGGATAAAATTCTGGCCGAAGCTTCTTCAAAATATAGCCTTGGGGTCCTTTATATTCTCCAGTCAGTTTAATGCTTAATCTGAAAGTGGTGCAACTCCATCTTTAGTTTAGTTTAGTTTAGTTTAGATATACAGCGCGGAAACAGGCCCTTCGGCCCACCGAGTCCAGGCCCACCAGCAATCCCTATTCACCTGCACTATCCTACACACACTCCGGACAATTCACAATTTTACAGAAGCCAATTAACCTACAAACCTGTATGCTTTGGGAATGTGGAGCAACCGGGGAAAACCCCCGCAGGTCACGGGGAGAACGTACAAACTCCGTACAGACAGCACCCGTAGTCAGGATCGAACCCGGGTCTCTGGCGCTGTCGGGCAGCAACTCGACCGTTGCATGGTAGATAGTGTTAGTATACAGGGTGAGCACTAATCGGCATGGACTCGGTGGGCCAAAAAAACTGATTCCACTCTGTATATCTAAGGTTTAAAGTTTACTCAGCATCTGCAGATATTGTATCTACCTCTGGACCAGTGGTAGGTGTTTCACAGTTGTGCTGGTCGATCAGATGGGATTTTAACCTTTTTAAGCACCGTATAGCTTTGCTTATTTTGGGCTATTTAACGTGCCACACAATGCAATCGAACCTTCCGAATCTTATCTGCAAAAGGATTAGCGACCAAACAGTTTAATTCTTAACATCCCTCCATCCACAGATGCTGACTGGCCTGCTGAGCATTTTCTGTTTTCATTTCTAAATTCCGCTTCGACCTTCAACAGTAAAAATAATTATCAGTCAGGGGAAAATATTTCCTTGTCGAATGTGCTAGTCAAACTAGGTCATGTATTCACGAAGGATATTGGTGCATTATGAATGTGAAGAACAATAGTTTTTTAATATAAAGAATTTGGAAACTTCGGACCCAGTGTGCAAGAACTTTGCCATGGGATCTTAGACATTCACAACTCAGAGGCCATTCTGCCCAACAAGGCCATACTATCCATTCCAGTCCCACTTCCCAGATTTTTAACCCATAGATCTACAAATCACGGCTCATTTAAGCGTGTCAAAGGTTTCCTCTCACCACTCGATTGCAGGAATCTCAGATAGTATAAGAAAATAACTGCAGATGCTGGTACAATCAGTCTGAAGAAGGGTCTCGACCCGAAACGTCACCCATTCCTTCTCTCCCGAGATGCTGCCTGACCTGCTGAGTTACTCCAGCATTTTGTGCAGGAATCTCAGACATTATTTGCTCAAAGAGTGACAAACATTTGGAAACAAGGCACTGTAGATGCTGGTTTACCAAAGGAAGACATAAAGTGCTGGAGTAACTCAGAGGGGCAGGCAGCATCCCTGGAGAAAATGGATAGGTTGTGTCTCGGGTCGAGACCCTCCATGAAAATGGTGCATCCCATAAAATCACTGGTTACAGCATTGGCCCGTTAAACATGTACTCGGTCTGTAGACACAAGGAACTGCAGATGCTGGTTTGGTAAGAGGCATGCTTTTGTAGTTGAGATTTGTACTTGTTCTTACAGCTAGACCTACCTGGCTTCCCTCAGATACTCACCTGCTGAGGGGAATTGGTGCTACCTGGTTAGATTTTAGAGATACAGCACAGAAGCAGGAGACCGCGCCAACCAGCCATCAGCCCGTTCACTACCACTATCCCACACACTAGAGACAACTTACAATTTGCAGAGGACAATTAACCTGCAAACAATAGACAATAGACAATAGGTGCAGGAGTAGGCCATTCAGCCCTTCGAGCCAGCACCGCCATTCAATGCGATCATGGCTGATCACTCTCAATCAGTACCCCGTTCCTGCCTTCTCCCCATACCCCCTCACTCCGCTATCCTTAAGAGCTCTATCCAGCTCTCTCTTGAAAGCATCCAACGAACTGGCCTCCACTGCCTTCTGAGGCAGAGAATTCCACACCTTCACCACTCTGACTGAAAAAGTTCTTCCTCATCTCCGTTCTAAATGGCCTACCCCTCATTCTTAAACTGTGGCCCCTTGTTCTGGACTCCCCCAACATTGGGAACATGTTTCCTGCCTCTAATGGTGTATAAAATAACCTGCACGTCTTTCAAGTGTGGGAGGAAACCAGAGCACCCAGAGAAAACCCACGCAGGTCATGGGGAGAACGTACAAACTCCGTACAGACAGCACTCGTAGTCAGGATCAGGCCCCGGTTTCTGGCACTGTCAGGCAGCAACACTACCGCTGCGCCACCGTGCTGCCCTTATTTACTTGACTTATTTTATACACCTCAATTAAGTCTCTCTCCGCCTCCTTCCCCTCCCAAAGAAAACAACCGTAGCTTATCCAAAGATAGGCATGAAGTGCTGGAGTAACTCAGCAGGACAGGCAGCATTTCTGGAGAGAAGGAATGGGTGACATTTCAATAGACAATAGACAATAGGTGCAGGAGGAGGCCATTCGGCCCTTCGAGCCAGCACCGCCATTCAATGTGATCATGGCTGATCATTCTCAATCAGTACCCCGTTCCTGCCTTCTCCCTATACCCCCCGACTCCGCTATCCTTAAGAGCTCTATCTAGCTCTCTCTTGAATGCATTCAGAGAATTGGCCTCCAATGCCTTCTGAGGCAGAGAATTCCACAGATTCACAACTCTCTGACTGAAAAAGTTTTTCCTCATCTCAGTTCTAAATGGCCTACCCCTTATTCTTAAACTGTGGCCCCTGTTTCTGGACTCCCCCAACATTGGGAACATGTTTCCTGCCTCTAACGTGTCCAACCCCTTAATAATCTTATATGCTTCGATAAGATCTCCTCTCATCCTTCTAAATTCCAGTGTAGACTCTGAAGGAGGGTCTCAACCAGAAACATCACCCATTCCTTCTCTCCAGAGATGCTGCCTGTAACGTTGAGTTACTCCAGCACTTTGTGTCTATCTCCGGTTTACAGCAGCATCTGCAGTTCCTTCCTACCCACGTGGTGAACTACACTCACCTCCCTGCAGGACCTATACATCAGGAGGTGCAGATCCAGAGCCAGCAACATTATAGGGGACCCCTACCACCCCAGCAACGGACTGTTCCAGCTGCTACGGTCAGGCAAACGCCTCCACTGTCACGCTGTGAAAACAGAGAGGATGAGACAGAGTTTCTTCCCACAGGCCATCAGGACTGTTAACTCTTATATCACCAGGGACTAATTTAATTTACTGTATTAATTTATTTTTTGTGTTAAAAATGTTCTTTCGATTCTGTTTTGTAGTTTAGCACAATCCGCAGGCATTGCCACTTTCATTTCATTGCACATCTTGCGTATGTGTGTGACAAATAAACTTGACTTGACTTGAGCTTATCCAATCCTTCTCCAATTTCCCAAGATCTGGCACCATCCTTGGCACTCTCTCCAGCACACTTTTGCAATATGTTCCACCTTGTTCCTGACGCTTGGCCCAGTAATGCAGGAACGGCGACGCATTTCAAAGTCAGGGTAGAAGCCATCGCGTGATGGTGTTCCCATATGCCTGATGCCCTTGTCCTTCTTGGTGGTAAAGGTTGAGTGTTTGGGAGATGTTGGCAGAGTAGTAGACAACAGCATGGATACAGGTCCTTCAGCCCAACTTGCCCCCACCGGCCAACATGTCCCATCTACACTAGTCCCACCTGCCTGCGTTTGGTCCACATCCCTCCGAACGTGTCATATCATATCATATCATATATATACAGCCGGAAACAGGCCTTTTCGGCCCACCAAGTCCGTGCCGCCCAGCGATCCCCGCACATTAACACATCCTACACCCTACCTGTCCTATCCATGTACCTGTCCAAATGTTTCTTAAACTCTGGGGGGCATGTATTGGCACCTGGATATGCAGGGAATGGAGGGACAAGGACTGTGCTCAGGCAGATAAAATGTGGTCTTGGCATCATGTTAGGCACAGACATTGTGTCCTGTGCTGTACTATTCTACGTTCTATTTGTTCTGTAACTACAGGCACATTATTCCCAAATGCAAAAACTAGTCAAAACCAGGCGACAGACTTCTCCTGCTCCTTGCCAGTGCAGCAATGCTTGGATTCTGCAGATGATCCTCAGTCACTGGCAAATAGCATCAGCCTCGGAAAGTGCTTGCACGAGCTGCCATGCCCAAAAATGGCTCCCCGTAAAATTTAATACAGGAATTCCTCAATTTACGATCTTCCCCTGTTACGGTGCTGATTCAGGGTGGCATCCGCTTTGACTTCCATGGTCGTTGTTCACTCTAGCGTGCAAATACGCGGCACGAGAACGCCCATTAAGTTCTTTGTGTAGCCTGGTGGATTTACAAAACGACCCTTAACACAACATTTTTTTCCAGCAACACACCCCTTTCCCAGACTGAGAATCGGCTGTGTTTCATGCACCATAAATCCCATTGGATATATTGGATATATCAGTCTGAAGAAGGGTCTCGACCCCCGAAACGTCACCCATTCCTTCTCTCCAGAGATGCTGCCTGTCCCGCTGAGTTACTCCAGCATTTTGTGCCTACCTTCGATTTTATCCAGCATCTGCAGTTTTTGTTTCCTAACGTTGGATGTATTGTTGCGGTGCATTTTTAAAAGCATAAGTGTTCTGTTTTACGTCAAAGTGTGTGTATCCATTCTGCTGCTGCCGCCGTTTGCTGGAGATTGTCGTGTGCCGTACTGGTTTTACAGCGATATAACCAGCGACTGAGACACTCAATCTGTGCGGTCCGCAGCATGAGTTTAAGACTTCAACATCTGCACAGCTTAACTCTGCTGTCTTGCTAATAAACCACAAGGTTTCTGGCTACAGATGCCTTCACACAGCGTATATTCAACAGTAGCAGCAAGATGGAGCACACTCAACCTTTATCACCAAGGGCAGCAGGCATATTGTCTGCAAAACTAAGGTATCACAAAATGCTGGAGTAACTCAGCAGGTCAGGCAGTATCTAGGAGAGAAGGGATGGGCGACGTTTCGGGTCGAGACCCTTGAAGGGTCTCGACCCGAAACGTCACCCATCCCTTCTCTCCCAGATGCTGCCTGACCTGCTGAGTTACTCCAGCATACCTTCGATTTGTACCAGCATCTGCAGTTATTTTCCCAACACAACTTGCCTGCAAAACTAGCTCGTTGTCAGTTAAGTTTATTGTCACGTGTACCGAGGTACAGTGAAAGCTTTTGTTGCTCGCTATCCAGTCAGCGGAAAGACTATACAGGTGTTTCCCGGCTTACGATGCTTCGACTTGCGATAGTTCGACTTAGCGATGGTGCAAATGGCAGCGAGCCTCCACTCGCTTCCGGCTCCGTGATCGCGTGCATTACAATGCATTCCGATTTACAATATTTTCGGTTTCCGATGGGTTTCTCGGAACGGGACCCCATCGTAAGCTGAGGAACACCTGTAGACGACTTCAATTGAGCCATTACAGTGTATAGATCCATGATCAGGGAATAACGTTTCAGTGCAAGGTTAGTCAAAGTGAGAAATGTTGCTGTAGGAGTAGAGATTGAAGAGTGTGGAGTGATTGTAGTATGTGATTGTAGATCTGCGTCTGTGACACACACACACACACAAACACGCGCACACACACACACACACACACACACACACACACAAACACGCGCACACACACGCGCACACACACACACACACGCACACACACACACACACGCGCACGCACACACACACACGCGCACGCACACACAAACACGCGCACGCACACACACGCGCGCACACACACACACACACACACACACACACACACACACACACACACACACACACACACACACACACACACACACACACACACACACACACACACACACACACACACACACACGCGCGCGCGCGCACACACACACACACACACACGCGCACACACACACGCGCACACACACACACACACACAGACAGACACAAACACGCGCGCACGCACACCCACGCACACACACCCAGGCAGACACAAACACGTGCGCACACACACACCCAGACACAAACACGCGCACACACACAACCAGGCACACAGACACAAACACGCGCGCACACACACATACACACACCCAGACAGACACAAACACGCGCGCACACACACCCACGCACACACACCCAGGCAGGCGCACACACGCACGCACGCACACGCACACACATGCACGCACGCACGCAATCACCTGGGTTGGGCGCTATCTTGGAACCAACTTTTAGTTCAAGATTTTTTTCCTGACTACGGGTGCTGTCTGTACGGAGTTGGTACGTTCTCCCCGTGACCGCGTGGGTTTTCTCTGGGTGCTCCGGTTTCCTCCCACACTCCAAAGACGTGCAGGTTTGCAGGTTAATTGGTTTTGGTAAAAATTGTAAAATTACTGATTGAGAATGATCAGCCATGATCACATTGAATGGCGGTGCTGGCTCGAAGGGCCGAATGGCCTCCTCCTGCACCTATTGTCTATTGTCTAAATTGTCTCTAGTGTGTGGGATAGTGCTGTTGATCGCCGGTCAGCGCGGACTGGACGGGCCGAAGGGCCTGTTTTCGCGCAGTACCTCTAAACATGCAAACTCCGCACACACAGACAGCGCCCGAGGTCAGGATCGAACCCGGGTCTCTGGCACCGTGAGGCAGCAGCTCTACCAGCTGTGCCACAGTGTGCCGTCCTCTGTATTGCTGCAACGCATCTTCTGTACTTGGTCGTCCAGATCAGAAGGCCCTGAATCTGTCGGTTTCTAAACAGGGCATCGCATCGAGCCCCATTCCCCCCTTCCCCCCTCCACCCCCCCCTCCACCCCCCTTCCCCTCCTCCCCCTCCCTTCCCCTCTCCCCTCCTCCGTCAACGACTACCCGTGACATCTTACTGACTACTTCATCTGAATGATTTAGTCAGCAGGAGGTTCATGAATTGGGAAGTAAAACCGTTCCTTTGCTGATCGATCGTGTAAGATCGCAGCGTCCCCTAACAACAGAGGCAAGGCAGATGGTTGGCTGGCCAAGGTGACTGCAAGGACAATGTTCTATCACGGCCTTCCCCTCTCTTCCCCGCCTCTGATTCACGTTGGTGTGCCACCTTCCTTTTTGTTGTCTCTCCCCAAGTCACGCTGACATACAAAGAGATGATCAAAACATTCTCCCCGCTCGGCCTGTGCAGGGCCACAGATCAGAGCCTGCGTTTTCTTACGCTGCACATCCCAGCAAGGTCAGTACCGCAGAGGCTGGGGGAGGGAGAGAGACTGCCTCGGATTCCACTCCCTCCCAGCTCACAGCGGCCGGAACAACACGGGCCCTTCCTTCAATTATATTTTCTCCAGTTATCTCCCAAATGACACACAGATGATTGTAATGAAAACTGTGAGAGGAACAAGATTTCAGGAAACAAGGCCAAGTCTCGTGTGTGTGTGCGTGTGCGTGTGCGCGCGCGCGCGGGGTGTGTGTGTGTGTCTCTGGTGTGTGTGGTGTGTGTGTCGCTGGGTGTGTGTGTGTCTCTGGGTGTGTGTGTGTGCGCGCGCGTGTGTGTATCTCTGGGTGTGTGCGTGTGCGTGTGTGTGCGCGTGTGGAGTCAGCCTACCAGAGTCATTAGCACAAGCTTACCTAGTGTCTCCAGGGATTGGAGACAGCAGGCTTGCTTGCAGTGTTAGGACAAGGAGCTTGTGATCAAGATCTGAAGACGCACAGCTCTGCAATGCTGGAAGGTTGCATCAGCACAGTGTGTGTGTTCTGATGCTCATGCCAGCAGATGGGCACACACTGGGATGGCTGATGGTTCATGATGGTTGCTACATGAGATCAAGAGCAAGTCTGTAAGACTAACGCCTCTATCCTCCCTCCCTGTTCGATGTACGTTCCTGCTGGGGTACAAATCCAGGTGGAAGTGGATGAGAGGTCAGGTGGAATGGTGTCAGAGTCACACAGCATGGACAAAGGCCCTTCGGCCCAACAATGGGCCATTACGGACTCCACCCTTCCTGAGGTCATCTGCTGCCGGCCCTGATTTGTTTCGGTCCTATTCTCGCCTCCATTTTCCCCTCTTTGCCGCCCATCTTTATCTTCAGTCTGAAGAAGGGTTCCGACCCAAAATGTCACCTACACCTTCTCTCCAGAGATGCTGCCTGACCCGCTGAGTTACTCCAGCATTCTGAGTCTGTTTCAGCTCAACTTGTTCAGGCTGACCAAGATGTCCCATCTACGCTAGTCCCCATTGCCCACATTTGGACAATACGCCTGCAAACCTTTCCTACCCATGTACTTGAAAGGAGGAGAAATGGGTACAGGGGCCACAGGAAAGAGAGGGGCGGGAGATGTTTAATCTAAAATTAATAGACAATGGGTGCAGGAGGAGGCCATTCGGCCCTTCGAGCCAGCACCGCCATTCAATGTGATCATGGCTGATCATTCTCAATCAGTACCCCGTTCCTGCCTTCTCCCCATACCCCCTGACTCCGCTATCCTTAAGAGCTCTATCCAGCTCTCTCTTGAATGCATTCAGAGAATTGGCCTCCACTGCCTTCTGAGGCAGAGAATTCCACAGATTCACAACTCTCTGACTGAAAACGTTTTTCCTCGTCTCAGTTCTAAACTCAGTTCATGGTCTGAGCCATGGTTGGGGCCACATCTACCAAGCTCTGCATTTGCTTGTGGTCTTGGGCAGAGCTCTTCCCAAACCAAGCTGTGATGCATGCAGAGGATTCAACAGCTGACCAAGGTGAGAAGCCACTGAAAATTGGGAAACTGCAAATGCGAGAATTCTGAAACAAAATCGGAAACTGTTGGAAGCGCTCGGCAGGTCGGATAGAAATTGCGGAAGGGTCCGAATCATTAACACTGTTTCTCTTTCCATAAATGCCACCTGAGCTGCTGTTTTTTTTTTTTCTTGAGTTCTTGTTTATGATATGTTTAGCTTAGTTTAGTTAAGAGGTACACTGTGGAAACAGGTCCTTCGTCCCACCGAGCCCGCGCCGACCAGCGATCCCCCGCACACTAGCACTATGCTACACACGCTAGGGACAATGTACATGAATACCAAACCAATTAACCTCCAAACCTGTAGGTCTTTGGGAGTTTGGAAGGAAACAGAAGATCTCGAAGAAAACTCGGGCAGGTCACAGGGAGAACGTACAAACTCTGTACAGACAGCACCCGTGGTCAGGATCCAACCCGGGTCTCTGGCGCTGTAAGTTATTGTTAAAGTGGCAAGTTGTCTTGGGTCAATTTTGGCTCTTCCCAGCAGATCGATTGACTTTTTAGGATCAGCTAAGAGAAGTGATTATGCTACTATGGTGTTCTACTCGAGGTTGTGAGCTTGAGTTCACATCCCACTATGGCCGACGAGGAAGTTAAATTCAATCAATTAGCTCATCTGGAATTTAAAAACCAATATCAGCGATGGTAACCTTGATACTCCTGGCTTGTTTTAGAACCAATTCGCTTTACCAATAGAAACGCAGGAGACTACAGATGCTAGAATATGGAGGACAATACAAGGAACTCAGCATGATGAGTCGCATCTGGGGAGTTAGACGGATGGATGGTCAACATTTTGGGTCGAGACCCTTGCATCAAGACTAAAAATGTGGAGAGGGGAGATGTGGCGGCACGGTGGCGCAGCGGTAGAGTTGCTGCCTTACAGCGCCAGAGACCCGGGTTCCATCCTGACTGCGGGCGCCGTCTGTACGGAGTTGGTACGTTCTCCCCGTGACCTGCGTGGGTTTCACCCGAAATCTTCGGTTTCCTCCCACACTCCAAAGACGTACAGGTGTGTAGGTTAATTGGCTCGGTGTGAGTGTAAATTGTCCCCAGTGTGTGTAGGATGGTGTTAATGTGCGGGGATCGCTGGGCGGCGCGGACTCGGTGGGGCCGAAGGGCCTTGTTTCTGCGCTGTATCTCTAAACTAAACTAAACTAAACCAAAGGGTCCCGACCCGAAATGTCAACCATGTTCTCCAGAGATGCTGCATGACCTGCTGAGTTACTCCGGCACTTTGTGCATTAGGGTCACGCTAAATCCTATTTTATCCCACTTTCGCGTGTTTTCGATGTTGCTGAAGGCACCAAAATAGGATTCGATAGAGGACAGGAAGGGAGGCAGGGGGTCCAGGCACAAGGGTTTATAAAGCGCTATTATAAATCAGAATTATTTCTGGAAATTAATCGCGAATCACAGCACAGATAGACGTGCTGCAATTGTCTGTCACTGACTTATCGGGGCCTTGACAGCAGGCTCAGTCAGTCACACACAGTGCATCTGTTGACAGAGTCCACGCTGGGAACAAAACATCTCGTTTGCTTTTAGTAATCTCGCCCCGTGAACTGCGGGATAAGTTAACAGGAAACGGCTGACAACCCACAGCTACCCCAAGGTCACGAGCTCTCGCCATCAGTTGGAAGCAGCTCGTGACACGTTCTCATGGCTGATCGAAAGACTCGGACCCTTTGATTAGAGTCCTCTCAGTGATTCACGGCTGGGCACCCATTATTCCATATATAAACCAACCATCACACAGTCAGACTGCTTCCTACAATTCACTTGCAGGTGTCTATTATTCTATATATAACCCATCAGTCTGCCTCCATTATCCTGCCACTTTGCTCAGCTGGCAGCGTTCTTGACTCTCAATTGCTTCAAGCCCCACTGAGCATATACAATAGACAATAGGTGCAGGAGGAGGCCACTCGGCCCTTCGAGCCAGCACCGCCATTCAATGTGATCATGGCTGATCATTCTCAATCAGTACCCCGTTCCTGCCTTCTCCCCATACCCCCTGACTCCGCTATCCTTAAGAGCTCTATCTAGCTCTCTCTTGAATGCATTCAGAGAATTGGCCTCCACTGCCTTCTGAGGCAGAGAATTCCACAGATTCACAACTCTCTGACTGAAAACGTTTTTCCTCATCTCCGTTCTAAATGGCCTACCCCTTATTCTTAAACTGTGGCCCCTTGTTCTGGACTCCCCCAACATTGGGAACATGTTTCCTGCCTCTAACGTGTCCAACCCCTTAATAATCTTATACGTTTCAATAAGATCCCCTCTCATCCTTCTAAATTCCAGTGTATACAAGCCTAGTCGCTCCAGTCTTTCAACATATGACTGTAACGGACCGCAGGTAGACCCAAATGCTGCACACGGAACCAAGGAAGTAGTTTTAGAATGAGCTTTATTTCTACCTGCTCGTGGTCGGGGACAGAAGACTGAGGCGTTCACCAGGGCGACGACGAGGCATGGAGGCATGGAGGCATGGAGGCCGGGAGCAGGCAGGGTCAGCAACGGTAAATCAGTCCGAGAGAGAATGCTGGCGAGTCTTGCACGAGAGCTGAGAACAATCTGGCAAAGAGTGTGTGTGTGTGTGTGTGCAGGAAGGGTTTATATGCTGGCTTGATTGGTGATCTGGAGCAGGTGAGTGAACAGGTGAGGGGAGTTGGCTTAACGTGGTGGGCGTGGCTGGCAGGTGAGTGAACAGGACAGACTGTGACAATGACAGTCCCGCCATTCCGAGAATTAACCTAGTGAACCTACGCTGCACGCCCTCAATAGCAAGAATGTTCTTCCTCAAATTTGGAGACCAAAACTGCATACAGTCCTCCAGGTGCGGTCTCACTTGGGCCCTGTACAACTGCAGAAGGACCTCTTTGCTCCTATACTCAACTCCTCTAGTCATAAAGGCCAACATGCCATTAGCTTTCTTCACTGCCTGCTGTACCTTTGTACTTCCTCATACTGCTCCGGTGCCTCACTGAGCCAGTGATACGATGTACCAGTAGCGATCTTTCAGATGAAATGAGTGCCCACAGGTGGGACTTTACCATCCCATGGCTCGATGCTAAAACTAGCTATCAAGTGATTATGATTAGACAATAGACAATAGGTGCAGGAGGAGGCCATTCAGCCTTTCGAGCCAGCACCGCCATTCAATAGAAACATAGAAAATAGGTGCAGGAGTAGGCCATTCGGCCCTTCGAGCCTGCACCGCTATTCAATATGATCATGGCTGATCATTCACCTCAGTATCCCGTACCTGCCTTCTCTCCATACCCCCTGATCCCTTTAGCCACAAGGGCCACATCTAACTCCCTCTTAAATATAGCCAATGAACTGGCCTCAACCACCTTCTGTGGCAGAGAATTCCACAGACTCACCACTCTGTGTGAAGAAATGTTTTCTCATCTCGGTCTTAAAAGACTTCCCCCTTATCCTTAAACTGTGACCCCTGGTTCTGGACTCCCCCAACATCGGGAACAATCTTCCCACATCTAGCCTCTCCAACCCCTTAAGAATTTTATATGTTTCTATAAGATCCCCCCTCAGTCTTCTAAATTCCAGCGAGTACAAGCCTAGTCTATCCAGTCTTTCTTCATATGAAAGTCCTGCCATCCCAGGGATCAATCTGGTGAACCTTCTCTGTACTCTCTCTAAGGCAAGAACGTCTTTCCTCAGATTAGGATCATGGCTGATCATTCTCAATCAGTACCCCGTTCCTGCCTTCTCCCCATACCCCCTGACTCCGCTATCCTTAAGAGCTCTATCTAGCTCTCTCTTGAATGCATTCAGAGAATTGGCCTCCTCTGCCTTCTGAGGCAGAGAATTCCACAGATTGAATCGAATTGAATTGAATTAAATACATTTTTATTGGCCGAGTATGTGCATATACAACGAATGTGCCTTGGTGCTCCGCTCACAAGTAACAACACGAACATACAGTAAACAATTAAGAATAAAACATAAAACATTAAAACATTCAGAATAAAACATTCTGATATGTTATGTTATGTTGCTTGCCAGGCAATCCACTGTGTTGCCTAAACTAAACGAAACATCATTCAAAAGCACAGCATCAGGTTGCTCATGAAGACAAGGTCTATCTTTGACCCCCGTCAACGTCTTTCATTCAACAGTAATCTTGGAAGTACACCCAACATTGGATGGGAAGCTACCTCCAATTACATAGGTAGAGTGGATGTGGATGAATACAGTGGATGTGGGGAGGATGTTTCCATTGAGTGGGGGAGTTTAAATTCAATTAGAGTCATGGAGTCACGCAGCATGCGGTAGCGCAGCGGTAGAGTTGCTGCTTTACAGCGAATGCAGCGCCGGAGACTCAGGTTCCATCCTGACTACGGGTGCTGCACTGTAAGGAGTTTGTACGTTCTCCCCGTGACCTGCGTGGGTTTTCTCCGAGATCTTCGGTTTCCTCCCACACTCCAAAGACGTACAGGTATGTAGGTTAATTGGCTGGGTAAATGTAAAAATTGTCCCTAGTGGGTGTAGGATGGTGTTAATGTACGGGGATCGCTGGGCGGCACGGACTTGGAGGGCCGAAAAGGCCTGTTTCCGGCTGTATATAGATGATATGATATGTGTGGGGGATGTGCATGCACGGGGAAATCCAGGGAGATGGTGGTAGATTTCCGCAGGCACAGCCAGGTCACCCCGACACCGGTGAACATCCAGGGAATGTACATCGAGAGGGTGGATTCCTATAAGTCCCTGGGTGTCCACCTCAACAATAAACTGGACTGGACTGAAAACACCGATGCGCTATACAGAAAGGGCCAGAGCAGACTTTATCTGCTAAGGAGACTCGGGTCCTTTGGAGTGCAGGGGGCACTCCTAAGGACCTTCTGCAACACAGTGGTGCATCGGCCATTTTCTATGGAGTGGTCTGCTGGAGCAGCAGCATCTCAGCGGCAGAAGGGAAGAGACTCGACAAGCTGGTCAGGAAGGCCAGCTCTGTCCTGGGTTGCCCCCTCGACTCATTGCAGGCGGTGGGAGAGAGGAGGAGGAGGATGGCAAAGCTAACATCGCTGCTGGACAACGACTCCCACCCCATTCAGGACACTGTCACTGCACTGAGCAGCTCCTTCAGTGACAGACTCCTTCACCCCAAGTGTGTGAAGGAGAGATATAGGAGGTCCTTCCTTCCCGCTGCTGTGAGACTGCACAACCAGCACTGCTCCCAGCAGACCAGTCAACAATAACAGCTAAGAACACACAGTAAACTGATGACAATTGATGTATCTTTTATTTATTTATAATAAATGTCCCTTGCTATCCACTTTGCTGCTGTAACACTGTAAATTTCCCCGGTGTGGGATGAATAAAGGAATATATTATTATGGAAACAGGCCCTTCGGCCCATCTTGCCCATGCCGACCAAGACGCCATCTACACTAGTCCCACCTGTCCCATATCCCTCGAAACTTTTCCTATGCATGTACCTATCCAAATGTCTTTCAAATATTGTTGGAGTTCCAGCAGACTGTGTTCAATTTCCGACCTCGGGTGCTGTCTTTGTGGAGTTTGCATGTGCTCTCGGCAAGTGAATCTGTTTTCCACATCCAACTAACCTGATGGTCAGTATCGTTTGTCTGAGGTGTTGGTGGGTGTCAGGAGAATTGGCGATGAGTTGATGAGAATGTGTTCACAAGTTATAAGTTCTAGGAGTAGAATTAGGCAATTTGGTCCAGCAAGTCTAGTCCGCCATTCATTTCATTTTTCCCTCTTCACCCCATTCCCCTGCATTCTCCCCATAACCCCCGACTCCTGTACTAATCATACACAGGTGCTCCTCAACCTTCCATGGGGTTACGTTTCGAGAAACCCATCGGAAACCGAAAATATCGTAAGTCGAAATGCATTGAAGGCACGCGATCACCAGTGTCATCAGTTTTCTGTGTGTTCTTAGCTGTTATTGTTGACTCGTCTGCTGGGAGCAGTGCTGGTTGTGCAGTCTCACAGCAGCGATCACGTGGTGGGGAAACGAGCTGTGGCTCGCTAAAGGTCGCTGCCGTTTGCACCATCACAAAGTCGAAGCCACAGTTTAAGAATAAGGGGTAGGCCATTTAGAACGGAGATGAGGAAGAACTTTTTCAGTCAGAGAGTGGTGAAGGTGAGGAATTCTCTGCCTCAGAAGGCAGTGGAGGCCAGTTCGTTGGATGCTTTCAAGAGAGAGCTGGATAGAGCTCTTAAGGATAGCGGAGTGAGGGGGTATGGGGAGAAGGCAGGAACAGGGTACTGATTGAGAATGATCAGCCATGATCACATTGAATGGCGGTGCTGGCTCGAAGGGCTGAATGGCCTACTCCTGCACCTATTGTCTATTGTCTATTGTCTATTGAAGCATCGTAAGTCGAAGCATCGTAAGCCGGGGGGGCATCTTTGTACATGTGAGAGAAACTTTGTACATGTGAGAGAATATGTAGCAGAGACAAAAGCTGGGGAATGAAACGATGAGATTGTTCAGAGACCAGAGACAGCTCAATGTCCTGCTTCCATGTCTTAAGAGATGAGACAACATTCCTCCGACAAAGCAACAAAAAAGAACGACCCTCCATCAACTGCGTTTGTCGTCTTGCAGGCTGACAGCAAAAACAATGCCTTGTGCTCTTTGGACGCAGAGTGCTGGGGTAGCTTGGTAGGTCAGGTTCATAAGTTCATAAGAGATAGGAGTAGCATTAGGCCATTCAGCTCAACACGCCAACTCCACCGTTCAATCATGGCTGATCTATCTCTCCCTCCTAACCGCCTTCATAAGATCATAAGATCATAAGAGATAGGAGTAGAATTAGGCCATTCGGCCCATCAAATCTACTCCACCATTCAATCGTGGCTGATCTATCTCTCCCTCCTAACCCCATTCTCCTTCCTGGATGGGGATTGTAATATAATTGTATAATAGTTTCAATAGACAATAGGTGCAGGAGTAGGCCATTCGGCCCTTCGAGCCAGCACCGCCATTCAATGTGATCATGGCTGATCATTCTCAATCAGTAACCCGTTCCTGCCTTCTCCCCATACCCCCTGACTCCGCTATCCTTAAGGTATATCAATTGGTATATTTGTTTGTATAGTATTCTGGGGGTGGGTTCTGTTTTGGTTTTATTGTATTGTATATATTATTTTAATATTTGAATAAATATTTTTGATTAAAAAAAAACCAAAAATCCCATTCTCCTGCCTTCTCCCCATAACCTGACACTGTACTAATCAGGAATCGATCTATCTCTGATTCTCCTGCCTCCTGGAGAACATGGATAGGTGACGTTTCAAGGGCCTCGATCCGAAACGTCACCCATCCATGTTCTCCAGAGATGCTGCCTGACCCGCTGAGTTACTCCAGCACTCTGTGAAACGTCACCTATCCATGTTCTCCAGAGATGCTGCCTGACCCGCTGAGTTACTCCAGCACTTTGTGCCCGTTCGTGCATCAACCAGCCTTGTTTCCATCGTCTGCTTTTCTCCTGAATGGTTGCAACTTGCACTACCCGGCATGAATGGATGGAGCCTGCAGCTGGCTCTGCTGCTCTGCAACACAGCACGGCAACAAGGGAGTGATCTTTCCAATGCCATTGCATCAGGAAGCTCAGCTGGATATTTCCGGTGCAGAAACAGAATCTAAAACTGCTGAGCTCTAATTTTAGCTGCATCCTTGGTAGCCACTCTGATTCGTTGAGTATTCCGGGTCTCTGCATTATCCGCGGTATAATCTGCCTCCAAACCGTTCTGCCTGTGACCTCAGCTGAAGGTGGGATTGGTTCGACTGCAAGGACTACAAAGAGAGCCGTGTGCTGTTATTCACCTGTCTCCTGCGAAGAGCCTCTGCAAACTGCTAAACGCCCCGCTGGGGTGCCAGAGGGAGGGCAGAGCAAACGGCTGCCTGCCTGCCTGCCTCTAGAGACTTGGTAGGTCACGCCCTTGCCTCTGAGGCACGAGGTTGTGGGGTCAAGGCTCACACAGGACACATGCACTCAACAAATCACGACTGGCATCCCCACTGCAGCGGGGAAGGATTGCAACGTGTTGGAGGGTTCGTCTTTGGAGCAAGATGTGAATGAATGAATGAATGAATGAATGAATGAGTGACATAGAAACATAGAAACATAGAAACATAGACAATAGGTGCAGGAGTAGGCCATTCGGCCCTTCGAGCCTACACCGCCATTCAATATGATCATGGCTGATCATCCAACTCAGTATCCCGTCCCTGCCTTCTCTCCATATCCCCTGATCCCTTTAGCCACAAGGGCCACATCTAACTCCCTCTTAAATATAGCCAATGAACTGGCCTCAACTACCTTCTGCGGCAGAGAATTCCACAGACTCACCACTCTCTGTGTGAAGAAATGTTTTCTCATCTCGGTCCTAAAAGACTTCCCCCTTATCCTTAAGCTGTGACCCCTGGTTCTGGACTTCCCCAACATCGGGAACAATCTTCCTGCATCTAGCCTGTCCAACCCCTTAAGAATTTTGTAAGTTTCTATAAGATCCCCCCTCAGTCTTCTAAATTCCAGCGAGTACAAGCCCAGTCTATCCAGTCTTTCCTCATATGAAAGTCCTGCCATCCCAGGGATCAATCTGGTGAACCTTCTCTGTACTCCCTCTAAGGCTAGAATGTCTTTCCTCAGATTAGGAGACCAGGTGGAGATCAGATGGGAGAGCAGATGAGGTACAGGGTCAGCCTTGATCTCAGTGGCCGATGGAATAAGCCTCCACCTGCATTTATTTGTCCAATAAAATGGCACAAAGTGCAGGAGCAACTCATCAGGTCGGGCAGCATTCAGTCTGAAGAAGGGTCGTGACCTGAAACATCACTATCCAGGTTCTCCAGAGATGCTGCCTGACCCGCTGAGTGACTCCAGCGCTTTGTGTAAAAACAGCATCTGCACTCTCTTGTTTCTATCTTTGATACGTACAATGTTAGGAGTTAATAATTAAGATCGGAGTGAGTGAGTGTGTTAACAAATTCAAATGCAGAAGTGTTTTTTTTTAAATGGATGAGAAACTTGGAAGAGATAAGCTCACAAATTAATTTAAGGCACATTGAAACATGTTCAGGGAAGTTGGTCATCCAGTCCAAAAAACCCAGCACATTTTATTTACAACATTTGCTGCTTAATTTTAGTTCCTTGCCTTAATATATCTTGACATGGGGAGAGATGAATGCAACAGACAGTCTCCACTGATGTGCATGACACTGACACACTAAATAATGTATTCCACAAGAAGTGGTTTCTAAAATAATCCTTAAAGGTTTTGCACGTGGCCATCTGTGATCACTTTGTGCCACGCAATGGCTATTTTTTCTCGATGGATGCCATTCGCTCTCTTAAAAATGAGTCAGAGCGGTTCTTTATTAAAGTTTTTAAGAGTTACATGGAAACAGGCCCTTCGGCCCACCAAGTCCATGCCAACCATCGATCATCCATTGACGTTAGTTCCACGTTATCCCACTTTTTCATCCATCCCAAAACGTTGGGGGCAACTTTTTTTTTTAAAAGAGGCAAATTGTTCACTGTAGCCGGGCAGAAGAATTTCTCATATTTCGCCTGGGCAGTTTGCAGCCCAGTGGTATGAACATCGACTTCTCCAACTTTAGATAGTTCCTCTGTCCCTCTCTTCCCAGATCTCCCTCCATCTTCCTGTCTCCACCTATATCCTTCCTTTGTCCCGCCCCCCTGACATCAGTCTGAAGAAGGGTCTCGACCCGAAACGTTACCCATTCCTTCTCTCCCGAGATGCTGCCTGACCTGCTGAGTTACTCCAGCATTTTGTGAATGTTCACTGTAGCCAGCAGTTCACTGGGTGTAAAGCCAGTAGCTTTCAGCGACACGGTGGCGTAGCGGTAGAGTTGCTGCCTTACAACGCTTACAGCAGACCCGGTGACCCGGGTTCGATCACAGGTACGGGTGCTGTCTGTACAGAGTTTGTACGTTCTCCCCGTGACCTGCGTGGGTTTTCTCCGAGATCTTCAGTTTCCTCCCACACTCCAAAGACGTACAGATTTGTAGGTTAATTGGCTTGGTGTGTGTGTAAATTGTCCCTAGTGTGTGTAGGATAGTGTTAGTGTGCGGGGATCGCTGGTCGGCGCGGACTTGGTGGGCCAATGGGCCTGTTTCCGCCCTGTATTTCTAAACTAAGCCAAACTAAACTAGTTCACCGGGTGAAAAGCCAGCAGTTCACTGGCTATAAGGTCTGAAGGTCACAGGAACACCTTAAACAAAACATTGAAAACTTGGGAATGGAGCGCCAGGAAGCATACTGACATTGAAAAGGCAAAATATAGAGTACAGCATCAATTAATAACTTGCGTGTACGAGGCGGTTCTTTCATAATTCACGTCAAAAATAGCCTGGCATCCTGTACCATCCACAGCGAGATGCCATTACCACACAAAGACTCAACAAAGTCAAACCAGCCAGCTGCCAGGATAGAGCGAACACTTGAATTCTGAAGAGCACCGACTGACAAGTTGAAATCCAGGTGGAGGCTTCACTTTGGCAAACAAGCGCAGAGTAAGCACTCCGAGTTCACGGGCTGCACCGGTTCTCCCCGAACACAAAATGGAAGGCAGCACCCACGATAGGTTTTGGTAGTGGGTTATCGACAAGTTCTGTCACCAATCTCAATACTATAATTTAGTGATGTGGATAGTGGGGTTTGTCAGAATAAAATTCTTAAGGGGTTGGAGAGGCTAGATGCGGGAAGATTGTTCCCGATGTTGGGGGAGTCCAGAACCAGGGGTCACAGCTTAAGGATAAGGGGGAAGTCTTTTAGGACCGAGATGAGAAAACATTTCTTCACATAGAGAGTGGTGAGTCTGTGGAATTCTCTGCCACAGAAGGTAGTTGAGGCCAGTTCATTGACTATATTTAAGAGGGAGTTAGATGTGGCCCTTGTGGCTAAAGGGATCAGGGGGTATGGAGAGAAGGCAGGTACGGGATACTGAGTTGGATGATCATATTGAATGGCGGTGCAGGCTCGAAGGGCCGAATGGCCTACTCCTGCACCTATTTTCTATGTTTCTATGTTTCTATCCCGACTACAGGTGCCGTCTGTACGGAGTTTGTACGTTCCCCCCATGACCTGCGTGGGTTTTCTCCGAGATCTTCGGTTTCCTCCCACACTCCAAAGACGTACGGGTTTGTAGGTTAATTGGCTTGGTAATTGGCTTGGTAAAATGTAAAAATTGTCCTTAGTGGGTGTAGGATGGTGTTAATGTGTGGGGATCGCTGGTCGGCGCGGACCCGGTGGGCCGAAGGACCTGTTTCCTCGCTGTATTTAGAACTGAGATGAGGAAAAACTTTTTCAGTCAGAGAGTTGTGAATCTGTGGAATTCTCTGCCTCAGAAGGCAGTGGAGGCCAATTCTCTGAATGCATCTAAGAGAGAGCTAGATAGAGCTCTTAAGGATAGCGGAGTCAGGGGGTATGGGGAGAAGGCAGGAACGGGGTAGTGATTGAGAATGATCAGCCTATTGTCTATTGTCTATTGTATTTCTAAACTAAACTAATCACTGCAAGGATATTATAACAATGGGAGAAAGATACTCGACCTGTGCAGATATGGGAGATAGACACAAAGTGCTGGAGTAACTCAGCGGGTCAGGCAACATCTCTGGATAGAAAGAATGGGTGACATTTCAGGTCGAGACCCTTCTTCAGGCACGAAACACCACCCATTCCTTCTCTCCAGAGATGCTGCCAGTCCCGCTGAGTTACTCCAGCTTTTTGTGTCTATCTTCGATATAAACCAGCATCTCTGCAATTCCTTCCCGCAGATATGAGTTTAGAGTCTACACCTGGGGGAACTTCCAAGTGCAAGCTAAGAGAGGACCACTTCCAAACTGACGATACTTAGAGATTGATTTTCAGCGTATTGGTTACTGTGTAGTGTTGAGCACGGTAGAACTTCCAGCATTCGCTAATCCCGTCTGCTGTCCACGACTTCACGAGTTCAGGAACACTCTTCACGCTTGGATTGGAGCCCAATTAATTTTGTTGCTCCACTAGAAAACAGGGATTAAACCAGGATGCTGACACCATACAAGGTCGTTCAAAGGATGATAAAGCAGAGTTTAGTTTAGGGAGACAGCATGGAAACAAGACCTCCAGCCCACCGAGCCCACGTCGGCCATTCACACAAAGTTCTAGGGCAGGAAGGAACTGCAGATGCTGGTTTACACCGAAGATAGACACAAAATGCCGGAGTAACTCAGAGGATCAGGCAGCATCTCTGGAGAGAAAGAATAGGTGACGTTTCAGGTCGACACCCTTCGTCTGAAGAAGGATCTCGACCCGAAAAATCACCTGTTCCATTTCTCCAGAGATGCTGCCTGTCCCGCTGAGTTACGCCAGCCTTTTGTGTCACACTAGTTCTATGTTATCCTACTTTCTCATCCACTCCCTACACACGAGGGGCAATTTACAGAGGTTGGCACGGACACTGGCACACGGAAGGACCCGTCTCTTGTGCCCTATGGCGCTACAACATCATAACCGTTGGAGTCAGCCTATCCTATTGAATCTATTCCCTATATGTATTTCTTAAGGTGCGGTGCCCAGAACTGTTCTCTCTGCTCCAGATGTGGTCCACACAGGGTGTTTTATGGTTTAGAGATACAGCGTGGAAACAGGCCTTTCGGCCCACTGAGTCTATTCTGATTATTGATCACCCGTTCACACTAGTTCTATGTTATCCCTCTTTCTCACGCATTCCTTACACACTAGGTAGTATAAGAAAATAACTGCAGATGCTGGTACAAATCGAAGGTATTTATTCACAAAATGCTGGAGTAACTCAGCAGGTCAGGCAGCATCTCGGGAGAGAAGGAATGGGTGACGTTTCGGGTCGAGACCCTTCTTCAGACTGATGTCAGGGGGGGGCGGGACAAAGGAAGGATATAGGTGGAGACAGGAAGATAGAGGGAGATCTGGGAAGGAGGAGGGGACGGGAGGGACAGAGGAACTATCTAAAGTTGGAGAAGTCGATGTTCATACCGCTGGGCTGCAAGCTGCCCAGGCGAAATATGAGGTGCTGTTCCTCCAATTTCCGGTGGGCCTCACTATGGCACTGGAGGAGGCCCATGACAGAAAGGTCAGTCTGGGAATGGGAGGGGGAGTTGAAGTGCTCGGCCACCGGGAGATCAGATTGGCCAACGCGGACCGAGCGCCGGTGTTGAGCGAAACGATCGGCGAGCCTGCGCTTGGTTTCGCCAATATAAATAAGTTGACATCTAGAGCAGCGGATGCAATAGATGAGGTTGGAGGAGGTGCAGGTGAACCTCTGCCTCACCTGGAAAGACTGTTTGGGTCCTTGGATGGAGTTGAGGGGGGAGGTAAAGGGACAGGTGTTGCATCTCGTGCGGTTGCAGGGGAAAGTGCCCGGGGATGGGGTGGTTTGGGTAGGAAGGGACGGGTGGACCAGGGAGTTACGGAGGGAGCGGTCTCTGCGGAACGCAGAGAGGGGAGGGGATGGGAAGATATGGCCAGTGGTGGGGTCCCGTTGTAGGTGACAGAAATGTTGGCGGATGATTTGTTGGATCCGCTGGCACACTTACACACTAGGGTCAATGTACAGTGGCCAATTAACCGACAAACTTGCATGTCTTTGGGATGTGGGAGGAAGCCGAACACAGGGAGAACATGCAAACTCCACACAGGCAGCAGCCGAGGTCAGGATTGAACCAGGGTCCCCGAGGCTGTGAATCAGCAGCACTACCAGCTGCGCCAATGTGCTGCCCGCGGTTGTTCACAGCAGCAAGGCAGTCAAACCAAGTGAAAATAGTTTGGCTCCGTGGATAGGCCTCTATAGAGTGGACGTGGGGAGAATGTTTCCATTAGTGGGAGTGTCTAGGACCAGAGGCCACATCGTCAGAATAAAAGATCGTACCTTTAGAAAGGCGATGAGGAGGAATTTCTTTAGTCAGAGGGCGGTGAATCTGTGGAATTCATTGCCATAGACGGCTGTGGAGGCCATGTTATCAGGTATTTTTAAGGCGGAGATTGACAGATACTTGATTGGTAAGAATGTCAGGGGATTATGGGGAGAAGGCAGGAGAATGGGGTTGAGAGGGAAAGATAGATCAGCCAAAGGATGAGAGAGGATCTTATCGAAACGTATAAGATTATTAAGGGGTTGGACACGTTAGAGGCAGGAAACATGTTCCCAATGTTGGGGGAGTCCAGAACCAGGGGCCACAGTTTAAAAATAAGGGGTAGGCCATTTAGAACAGAGATGAGGAAAAACTTTTTCAGTCAGAGAGTTGTGAATCTGTGGAATTCTCTGCCTCAGAGGGCAGTGGAGGCCAATTCTCTGAATACATTCAAGAGAGAGCTAGATAGAGCTCTTAAGGATAGCGGAGTCAGGGGGTATGGGGAGAAGGCAGGAACGGGGTACTGATTGAGAATGATCAGCCATGATCACATTGAATGGCGGTGCTGGCTCGAAGGGTCGAATGGCCTACTCCTGCACCTATTGTCTATTGTCTATGATTGATAGGCGGAGAAGATTCAACGGGCTGAATGGTCTCATTCTGCTCCTATGAACTTATGAACTCCCATGACAGACATGTGGGGCAAGCCAATCCCTACACAAATGTGCACGGGTCGAGAGAAGCATTTACTGAAAATCAATCCTTCCTTCTGTTCCCAGCAGCTCCTTTGGTTAGAAGGGTGAAGTTATTCCCACAAAGAACACTTGATCTCTTATTAATTCCAGCAAGCAAGGCAGACTATCTCTGGCTGATTGTTCCTGGCTGTGGGTCAGATACTAAGAGCTCAGTCCCCTGCCAATGGCACTTCATCAACACCAAGCAGACTCAACACAAAATCACCCACAGCCCGTTTGTAACCAAGACACTTTTCACATTGCGTAGGAATGAACTGTAGAAGGTAGACACAAAATGCTGGAGTAACTCAGCGGGTCAGGCAGCATCTCGGGAGAGAAAGAATGGGTGACGTCTCGGGTTGAGATCTTTCTTCAGACTTTGACCCACTGAGTCACTCCAGCATTTTGTGTCTACCTTCGATTTAGACCAGCATCTGCAGTTTTCTTTCCTAAGGAACTGCAGATGCTGGTTTACACCGACGATAACCACAAAATGCTCAGAGGGCCAGGCAGTATCTCTGACGAGAAGGAATGGGTGATGTTTCGGGTCAAGACCCCTCTTCAGACTGATAGTCAGGGGAGAGGGCGGCACAGAGATAAGGAAGGGTAAGGTGTGAAAACAAGACATCAAAGGAGAAGTAGACGAAGGAATGTTTTTCACATTAGCAACTGTGGTAACTTTTGCCTGCATAGGGCCAATATTTGATATCTTAGCTGAAACTCAACATTCCTATAGTGCGGCACTCCCTCATCACTGCCCCTCTGACAGTGCGGCACTCCTAGGGTTGCCAACTGTCCCGTGTTAGCCGGTCATCCAGTATTTTGGGCTAAATTGGTTTGTCCCGTATGGGACCGCCCTTGTCCTTTATTAAGCCCACGGGGGGGCGCTGTAGGCCCAGACACTGGAGGCCCGGACGCTGTAGGCCCGGACGCTGTAGGCCCGGATGCTGTAGGCCCGGACGCTGTAGGTCCGGACGCTGTAGGCCCGGACGCTATAGGCCCGGACACTGTAGGCCCGGACGCTGTAGGCCCGGACGCTGTAGGCCCGGACGGTGTAGGCCCGGACACTGTAGGCCCGGACACTGTACGCCCGGACGCTGTAGGCACGGACGCTATAGGCCTGGACACTGTAGGCCCGGACGCTGTAGGCCCGGACGCTGTAGGCCCGGACGCTGTAGGCCCGGACGGTGTAGGCCCGGACGGTGTAGGCCCGGACACTGTAGGCCCGGACACTGTAGGCCCGGACACTGTAGGCCCGGACACTGTAGGCCCGGACACTGTAGGCCCGGATGCTATAGGCCCGGACACTGTAGGCCCGGACACTGTACGCCCGGACGCTGTAGGTCTGGACAGTGTAGGCCCGGAGGCCCGGGCGCCGCCTAACGGAGGTTGCACAGCAACCCACCTCCCGGCCCGGGTGGCCGCCATTGGTGGAGCGGGAGCACATGGTCGCTGGCTGGGTGAGGTCACGTGGGGCGCGGGGCGGTGATGTCCCTTATTTGAGAGTGAGATAGTTGGCAACCCTAGACACTCCCTCAGCACTGCCCTCTGACAGTGCGGCACTCCCTCAGTACTACCCCTCTATTTTAATTCCAGCCTCAAAGCAAGTTACAAAAACTGAGACACACGAGTACTTTTAGGATGAATCCCCCACTGAATAGGACCCAGTGAACAGAAACTATGTCAGAGAGGCAGGCTGTTCAGTCCAACACATCCAGGCCAATGCTCCCATTCTGCACAAACATCCCACCCCCTCCTCAAAACACCCCACCATACAATACGATACCATAGAACATTATTTATCCCAAGAGGGAAATTGATCAACTTGTACATCTTTATCTCCTTATACATTTCCCCTTCAAGATCATCAAAGCTGGACTTCACAGTCATTCCTGTCAGATGCAGGCTTCATGTTATCAGCAATCTTTCAATGAACAGATTTCTTGTGAATTTACCACTGGATTCACCAACCCAATGGTTGCTCTTCCACATGTGGAAATATCTTCTCTACATCCCACTGCCAAAGCTTTTGTAGCATTTTAACGTTCTCAGCCTCGTTGCTTCTCCATCTATTCCCCTCACCCCTCCTCTTCCACCAGGTACAGTTTGACCCCCTCCACATCCGTCCACACTCTCTGCAGCTGAACTGAGGACAAACGCAGCCTAGCGGCGATACCGGCCCACGAACCGATCATCTCATAACGGAAGCATAGCCATGACTTACCCTGTGAGGACCACAATAAAGTCCATGATGTTCCAACCGTTCCGTAAGTAGGACCCTTTGTGGAAAGCAAAGCCCAGGGCGATTATTTTGATTCCTGCCTCAAAGCAAAAGATTCCAATGAAGTATGGCTCGGTGTCATCCTGGAACAAAGCAGAAACAGGCATTGAGCGTTTCCCAATCGACGTTAGGTTAATGTAGACAGCCGCGTAAAAGTTGTCAGCTTCACCCCAGAACTTTCGCAAGTTCTTATAAGATTCAAGGCTCAGTCAGGGGTTTGGGCCCAAAGTTCAAGGTTGACTATCCAGTCCAATTGTACTGGAGTGCCGCACTGTCAGAGGGGCAGTGCTGAGGGAGTGCCGCACTGTCAAAGGGGCAGTGCTGAGGGATGCTGTGTTTCAGCTAATATACAGTATCAAATATTCAACCATGGCCTGAGCTGAGATGAGGAAAAACTTTTTCACTCAGAGAGTTGTGAATCTGTGGAATTCTCTGCCTCAGAAGGCAGTGGAGGCCAATTCTCTGAATGCATTCAAGAGAGAGCTGGATAGAGCTCTTAAGGATAGCGGAGTCAGGGGGTATGGGGAGAAGGCAGGAACGGGGTACTGATTGAGAATGATCAGCCATGATCACATTGAATGGCGGTGCGTACAGGC